>NW_027396621.1:202814-472284 GCF_047715775.1 Aspergillus undulatus | reverse complement strand
AACGACAAGCCTTAGAACTTCGAGAGCTAGAGCTTCGATTAAAGGATAAAGAGGAAGAAATACATGAAAAGCAGCTTCAAAACCAGGCAAAACAGCTTCAAAATGAGGAGAAGGAATTAGAGCTTATGGAACGTCGAGCAAAGATACATCAGATAAATAATGAAAAATAGAAAATAACTGCTTAGAAAGTGGTTTAAAAGCAGCTGAATGCCTTAAATTATTAAAGTTAAGCACGCGTAATCCTCAGGTGCCGGGTAATTAATACTTAGTACAATTAGCGTCGGAAGCCGTAATATTAGTCAGGTGATCGGCTAGCGCGGCGTCTCACCCCTAGAACGGTGCCACCTGACCTGTAACCTGCATTTACTGTGCCGCGCGAGTGGATATGGACGGATATGTAGAGCGCTGAATCCGCTATCGCTCGGTTGACTCGGCTCAGAACTAGAAGGCATCGCTGGTTCGCCATGACGGGTTGCAGATGAGACATCGTACCGTCCTTCTGGAAGAGAGCGAAACTTCAAACCCCGGAGTTGACCGTTTGAGAATCCCAACGGCCGTCAAGGGTCCGCTTGCTAAGGAGCGGTGAACCATGGATACGGTTGTTTCTGATGCGAACCACGGTTGGTCACTATTATTCTTAGCACTCTCGATGGAGTCGCTCGTTGAAAATGAAAGGCAACAAAACCCGAACTGAAACCTGAAAGAATCTCTCGGAAGTTCCACGGTGCCTTCTGTGAACGCCGAGCTGCCGAGCTTACGCCGGAGTTGATCGATTCTCCCGAAACACCCGGATCGTGGATTCGGAATCTCAGCCCGGTATCACCGTCAGTCCCCTGCGAGTTTCCGATAGATGAGGAAGCCTCCGTTCAACAAAGCTGATCAATTTATTAGCAATGACAGTTATTCATTATCGTCCGCAGCCCTGCAGTCAATAAAAGGCATCCTTGAGCGAAGGAACGCCGTCGCCAACCTCGCAGGCCGCCAAGCTCCTGGAGGATTTTGATAGACCCTCCCGAATCAGGGGAAGAATTCGCTGCGATCCAGTCGATGAGCAACGGCGCGGAAAGAGCAGCTGCAGTTGCGGGTCGCTCATTTAACTAGGACCACTTCGCTCCACTTGGGGCCGTGCCATCATTGCCATGTGTTTTGCTCGCCACGACGCTAGCCGAGCAGCGACCTCGATGACTTGTCGAGGGCCAAAGAGGCTCCAGATTCGGGCTCCATGTGATCTGTTTAGCGGTGACGCGATCTTGTTCAGCCTTCGCACAGGATTGACCGTTCATCATCCGCGGGCAGACCGGTGATACGCTGAACTGAGCTCCGAGGTTCAAGCTCGCAGTTCATCTTCGCTGCAAAGTTGATCATAATGGTTTCAACTATCTATTGGTGATTTGTGCTTGTAATCAAATAGCATGCAGGTGCCTCCACTGCGCGCATCGAGGGCCAAGGCAGCAGGCATGATCATGATCAGACGCTGCTCTTTCCCCCGCTGCTTTGCAGATGATCGACTCTGGCCCGTGCGATAGTGTTGGCAATCAACAGGGATCGCAGACCTTGCATGAGTCCGCCGCCGATAGCTTGACCGTATTAATAACTTCGATTGGATAGAAATGTCCGAGTCTTGACTCGGGAGTGCATGATGCAGGAGTGGTCTGCGAGTTGCCCTTATCATACGGCAGGAAGGAGTGATACTGGACTGGTCAGTAGCCTCGTGGCAGTTGCTATACCCGCAACGGGAGAATTAAGGCCTCGGGAAGATCTGCTCCGTCGCGACCATCACTCCCAGCACAACCAAGATTTGTGGCTGAATGGACGCTGTCGCTGTCTGGCAAATTTCGATCGTCCCGCAGGAAATCCCAGAAATGACAGGTCAACGGGAGCTGTCCTCCGGCTGAGTCGGCAATAATGTCTCACTCTCGCTCTTAGCTGCTCGTGGTGCTCCCAAAAATAAGGACTGGGATCGGAGGCCTCCCCGCGATAGCAATAATTACGGCTGACATCTAACCTCAGCAAAAGTAATGCAACACCCTGGACAAATATCAGCTGGGTGACTTGGATAAGAATGGATACGAACATCGCGACTCCGTAGTATGATCACTGGATCAGCTCAAGCCAGGGTGCCTTTTCGTTGGCGGCTTCGTTGCGCGGGCTCGCCTCTGATCGGACCCCTGAAACACCGGTAATGCACGGCAAACGCAAGAGATAATTTTACTCTGCCCGGTTGGCTGGGAACGATCACAGACAGTTCTTTGTGCAACCTTCCTGTCGATGAAACGACCTGTCAGAGATTCCCCTGTGCCCTAGCACAAATTCAACCCCTGACCAAGCTTACAAGCCTGCAAGGGCGGCCTCACCTTTCGCCCGCAGCCTGAGCTTTGAGGGATCAGCGCCAAATCTTGCCTCTGCTGGCATGATTTGAGGCTTCTTACTCTGGCGGATGTGGACTTGTGGTCACGGTGGCTTGGAGGATGTCCCGGCATTCTGGGAATTTCAGGCAGACTGCTGAGGCTAAGATCTCCGCTTGATGAATCCTGATGATTCATACTTTCGGGACCGACGCTCAGGCAGTCAGCGCTACCCGTCCCTATCCTGCCTCGAGATTGGTCGGTTCTGCTGAGCTGCTTTGTCTCTCTTGTGCTCTGCAGTGCCTCAATCCCTGCCCCTCCCAGGATCTACGAACCAGCACGTGTTGGCAGGAATGCACAATCTCAACCAAGACGCCTTAGTGGTACATGGCTGTCCAGCTGATGCCCGTAAAACCGGTTGCCCTGGAACAAGACTCCAAGAATAGCGTTAGCCCATGTCATGATTACGAGGTTGACACAAACGGCTACCCGGTCCACCTTCAACCGCTTCGGCACCTTTGGGGGGGTGAGCAGGGCCAGGCAGGCAGAAGCTGAAAGAAGCAACCAGAGAAGATGAGGACATGGTGGGTCTCCAGGATTCGCATGATTTGTGATGACTCCGTCTGTTTGCAGGTCGGAAATGATCAGTGGGACGCAGAAAAAGGGGGAGGCAAAACCGCGACCAGGGCCCCAGGGCCCCAGACACACCTCCAGTCGCAGGCCCACCGTGGCCGGCGGTGAAACAGAAGAAGGACGGGAAGAACTTCTAGAAAGTTTCCCTAGGATTTCCCCTTTGGGACGGGCCATATGGCAGTGGAGGGACTCTGCTGGAGCGCCGGGCTAGTGTCGCAGACTGACGTCGTTCGTCTCCCTGTGTCCGGGCTGCGAGTGGAGCCCGTCTTCTGGAAACGAACAGGGATGCCCTTAATAATACTGACACTTATTTTATTTTCTTTTTGTTTGGGGTCAGTTATTTGTTTTATGGAGTTTGATTTGGGACTATCCCGTTCAGAGATATAATTTTAATTTTTGCGCAATTTTTTCCCAGGGCACGATATAATAAGCGTCGACGGCCTTGATCGTTGCGATTCTTTTCAGTTCTTCAAGACAACACTCCAGCTCTACAGACTACTACCAGCAATACAAGACTCTCAAGTCTCATACCTCTCTTACTACCTTCATCCCCAACACTCCAACTCCACCACAACAATGCCTTCCGTCGGTGCTTCAACTCAGTTCCCTCCTTGCCCTGGACCTCCCCCCAAGGGCCCTCTGCCTCCACTTCCCAAGTAAGCCATTGCATTGCGCTGGCTTTCTGACGAACATGACGACCACCGACTCGACCGGTTCCAGTATGCGACGCTTCCTGCGAAGCGATCTCATATGAACTTGCGCGCCGAGTCTTGCGCGCAAGGGGCACACTGGAACCCACGATGACCTCTCTCGAAACTAGACCACGGCCTTCCGCATTCCACCTTGCTTACTACCATACGCCTCCTATCGGCCTTCCTTAATCTTCGACTTCTACTTGCATAGACCAGCACAATCACAAGCAACGACAATTGCGATTCCTGGCGCCTAATCAACATTCTCGGCTCGACTTTCCGGCTTTCCCAATTTCATTACCTATCTTTCTACCTCTTCTCTATCTTCCTCGAATGGAACAAGCGCGGGCGCATTGCACCAGTACCAATTTGGATTTAGCAATCGCGCTCTCAGATCACGACACGCAATCCTGACTGTCGGTACACGCGGGTATTCGATCTTCGCTCGGGTGCAAAGGGCCCCTGCAACTTGTTTGACGATAACTTATCAAGCCATTACCCCACTGACCATGCCTTGGCTCGTCCAACAGCCTTGCTTGTCAGCGACTCAACCCCGCAGGCACTCGACAGTATGACAGCATCATGACATGGCTTGACAGTCTACAGTCTCACAGCCGCACCACAGCACGCCGTTTTGTTTCAGACCTTGCATGTGGTTGTCATTTCAGGCCAGGCCCGATCTCGCGCACGCGTCTGATTCGGCGATCCAGCTTCCTGGCCCATCGCTCGATCTTTGCAGTCGCTGCTGTTGACTCATTCTTCCGACATGGGATCTCATTCCACGGAGGAATTACGTCTTGACTTGTTCGATGTCGTCTGAGAGCACATTTTTTTCCTATTTCATTTTCATCGCGATCTTTTCTTTTCTTTTCTTTTTTTTTTCCTTTCGTTCCTTTCGTTCTACATGATTGAAGCAACGGCATGTATAATAGAGTTAATATACCCCCACCGCGTACCGCGCAGCATCTTGACTTAAATATTGATAACCTTTTGAGACTTCAACCTTACTTCCGTCCTTCCATAACTTATCCACTAATCAGTATGTACCTGCACCTGCCTGAAACTTCCACGCCCTGACGTTGTGCATGCATACATAAGTTGTGCAACCATCTGCTCAACGCTCACCCTAGCCTTCCCCCTCCCTAAGAGTAGCTAGATACCGTATCCCGTACCTAGCAAGCCAAGCGCGATTTTCATCTCGGCTCTCACATCGACCAGGGTCAAGGATGCGACAGCGATGTGGTTTGATGCGCAGCCTAGCGCCTCCGATATCCTGTTTTGCCGTTTTACCTAAGTGCACGATGAGAAGACTATCGTAGCACGGGTTCAAACTCCGAAATGGGCGGTGCCTGCATAGCCATCATCGATAATCTAGCTGGCGGTGCTATCGTGCTACTAGAGCCTAGTGCACATATCGCTGACAGACCGGGGTTGGAGATCAGACCTCACATCTTTCCTCACCTGGTGGAGGTAGAAGCGGACCTGAAGCCTAGCTGGATAGCATCGGCTACCTCGCTACGCTAAATCCAGCCTCCAAACCCCAAGTTAACCGTCACGGGCTGAGCCGCTTCTTGCAGTCTTCTTACCCCACGCCCCCCCCTCTAACATGGTCTGAAATTTCGTGCTGATTGAAGCGAATTCATTTTCAAGATTGAGGGTTTGAATCATGCATCATGCATGAATTCAATAGTTCGGTAGCTAGCCGGGCCCTCAGGCCGGGGACTTCCCCTCATTTCAGCTGCAGGTGCATCTGCAAAAACAATTAGCCCTGGCATTTGTAATGACCTCGATGCGATGCGAGTCTTGCTCGATGAAGTAGTGAGGCGAGTGGATATGAGATTATAGGTAATTTGAATTAATTTCTCAAATGTAAGCAGCTAACTCTCGACTAACTTTGTAGTCTACAGTACTCCAACCTATCACTGCAGTCGCCCTTTTAGCCCACATTTGCAGCCAGGCTGGAGTTGGTGGAGCACCGCCGCTGTACGTAATTCGACGATAACCGCGTGCATATGTACGACATTTATGAAATGATGCCACTTTGTCTTATTCTTCATTCCTTGGTGAGGAATGAGCCAATTGCTGTGCTCCAGTCCGCTAGTTGTGTCGGAGCTTGAAAGTGCATGGGATTACTGAGTATGCGCTATGACACTTTTGCTGATTGAGGTAACTATCTGTCGGACTATCTAGGTCATGACGAATTCTTGACTCGAGTTGATAATCGTTTTGCGGAGAATGAGACTTGCTCTGTACGATGACGGTATCGACTCCGCAGCGAGCACACAGTTCCCTTGCTCGAGTCAGGTCGGTTCCTCGAGTGACAATCGTGGCAGTGACCGCCGGCCCTAACATCTCATTGCCTATCGAATACGAGGACGTCAGGGCAAGGCGCCCTTCGCCCAGCCTAATCATATCCAAATAAGGTTCCCGATCGCAGGACACGACAAGCCTGACAGCCTAGGTCAAGTGGTCAACTGACTGCGCATGGACGAGGGAATTATCGGTTCCGCAAGGTTGAGGTTTCACCTTCTTGAGTTGTGCGCCGCTGCCCTGCCCTGAATCTTAACCTGTCAGGCCATGTGCCGGCTCGAGTGGCTATTGGCTGGCGGCTGGTACCACTCAGCCACGAACGGCGAAGCCCGGGGAGTAAAGTAAGGTAGACTGCCGTAACCCGTCTGTGCTATGTACCTGACAGGCTGAGTGACACGGTGACACCGACAACGACAACGACGCTGCTGACCTTTATCCGGACCCGGGGACAGTCAGCTCAAGCTGCGATTGATAGCGCGAGGCTATGGAACGTGTGCGTATCGGGCTGAGCTTGTGGTTGCACCGTTGCAGCCTTGCAGGTCAAAGATAGCTGACGGAATCCTCGAAGTGATCGGGTTATCGTAGTTTATCCCCGTTGGGTCGAAGGATGCGGCTCTATTTTCCGCTCGCAGGGCCTGCAGCGGCGCAGTCTGCCACTGGAGGCTGGAGGATTCCGAGCATGGCTCATCTTTGTGAATTGGACTTGAGTTTGACTAACGGTTAGCATGTGGCATAGCAACCTAGCATGCGATGGAGGGGCGGATGTAGGTACGCAGCTGGCTTAGTCTGTGTTATGAAGCAGGGATAAGGACAGGGGGCTGATAACGCCATTGCCAGCTGGTCGAATCAATCTACATGAGGGATAGGTCTGACACTGCGGGATATCGACCCTCGATCTTGTTGTCCGAGACATGCGTCTCTTGGGAGCCCGGAACGATACCGGCTGAGATCAAGATGCATTCTTTTCAAGCCTTGGAAGCCTTGTGTGTTGGAAATGATCAAAGGGATAGCAGAATATTGCCCAATTGAGCACGGAGGGGGCGTCTCCAGGCTAGAATCGGAGGAAGATACGGCGTAATTGGTGCCTTTGTGCCTAAGGCAGACTGAGGCATGGATACTGCACGTGATTGCGCGGTATCCGAATCGGCGATCTTCTTGACAACAGCAGTGAGGGGAAGTCAAGTCTTCCAAGATCCTCCTCCAGTTCAGAAAAGCAAAATGGTCTTGGAGCTCCACGTCTGGGGCCCCGGCTTCTCATTGCCCTCCATTGACCCCCAATGTCTCGCAACAATTGCCTATTTTTCCCTTTCCGTCCCCAAGGACTCGTGGGTTCTCGTCGCAAGTAGCGACCCAACCCCGTCTCCTACACGTACGTTGAGTTCCGCCTGACAAGCACCTCTCGTTTAATCTTCAATTTGGCTGAAACGATCCCTGTTCGACCCCGCAGACGAGCTTCCCGCGCTGAAGAATGGCTCGACGTGGGTGAGCCGGTTCCGCAATATCGTCGATTACCTGCGGCAATATTTAGAGGGCGAATGGGATTTGGACCGGAATCTGAGCGCTCTCGATAGAGCGGATAGCATTGCGTATGCCTATTTTCTTCTTACCTGACAGAAGGAAGGTCACAAGACTGACGATCAGACAACAGCTTCTCCTCCTTCGTGGAATCTCACGCCCAAGCCCTCCTCGATTTGTCCCTCTACGTATCCAGCCAAAATTACTACAACAGCACCTCTCCAGCATATGGCGCCATCCTCCAATGGCCGAACCAATGGATCCTTCCCCCGCAGCTGCACGCCGCAGCCAAAGCCCGGACTGAGCCGCTGGGTCTGTCCTCGCTCGATCTCGAAGCAACGGAAGAACAACGGAAACGAGACCACTCGGCCGCCGTGGCCGCCGGCCGCATCCCTCAGAACTTCATCAGCCGCCCGCGGGAGACCGTCTCGAATTTGCTAGGGAAGACATCACAAGGGCAGCAGTTCCGGCTGGACGCGCTGACGGGAGAGCTGTTCGAGCCACTCGAGGCGATGCTTGAGGGAAAGACATATTTGCTCTCGGGAGAGTCGCCATCAAGCCTAGACTGCCTCGCAGTGGGCTATCTAAGCCTCGCACTGATTCCAGATCTACCTCTCCCCTTCCTCCGCGACTCAATGCAACGGAAAGCCCCGCGACTGTGCCAATATGCTGAGCGCATGCGCCAGGAACTCTACGGAACCGTGAACGTCTCCGACGCTTTTACTAGCGATAAGACCAGCAGCGCAGGCTCATCCCTCCCATGGCAGGCCCCAGAACGGCTAAGCTTCGGCAGCGTAGGAGCGACATTCCTCAACACCCTCGCAGACTCAACCCCCGTCCTCAAGGACATCCGCATGAACAACCGATTACGTGAGACCGCCGAGTCCTCTGACTCCGGGCTATCCGAGGTCGAGAGCACATCGCTGTCAGCTTATGCGCTGGGCGAGAAGAAGGATGTACTCCTCTCCGTTGCGACTGTTGTCGGCGGTGTCGCGGCGTTGGTTGGATATATGTTCCATATCGGCGTGTTTTCGCCGCCGCCGCAAGAGGAAGAAGAGCCTGAGCAGTATGATATGGCCGTGCCTGAGTCTATGAGCGCTGGCGACTTTCTCGGTGGATTGAATCTGGCTTCATGAGGCGAGTAGCGACTACTTGTTTTGAGGATTGTACTATACCGGCGTTCTCTTGCTTCTTCTAGGGCGCTGTAAACTATATAGATATCTCGTTCCTTGCAATGGCATAGTCTGATCCGATCTATGGCAATGACTCATTGGTTCTCTGCGGGTCTTTTGCTCAGCTTCCAGCTCATCTTTGTGATATTTCTTCCCTGGCTTCAGGGGTCCTCGAACCGTCAGCGCCTACGACCGTTTCCTTCAATATCGTCCACTCGGCTTCGCTCGAGTTTCGATCCGAGCCGGCCCCAAGGACAAAGAGTTTTATGTCCAGTGAGGTCAGGTGCCTACCTATCTACCTACCTTACTCGCAGGCTAAGACCTAAGTAATATTGACCTAGTGTAGATTGAGACGAGATAATTGAAATTGCGATCCTACAGCGTCCCAGCCTCAGAACCAATCCGAGCACGACGCGAGACGAGATACTACCGGCGCGATCAGACAATCCGGCCTACGGCTAGCTTACTATGCCTAATGAATATCCCAACCCTTCAACCATCCCTCGAGCGCCAATCCCCTTTCGAATTCAAGCAATCGTCGTCCATCTAACCCGGTCTAAGAACTAGTCGTGTTAGACATCGAGTAGTCAGGACTAAAGACCGCGCACGGGGTAAGACAATGCAGATCGAGAGATCGAGATACGCACAAGGGGGTGGCGTTTCTAGAGGGCCGCGTCGATGAGTGACATTCGACGTGCCAAAGCAGTAGTCGGTGGATGTTTGTCTGAGGTACGGTCTGCGGCCTGCCTCATACGTAGGCGAGCGCGTCCCAGCAGATCGGGTATCCTTCACTCTTTCCCTCTGCGGATGACATGGATACCCGGTCTAAAGCGGAAGGAACGACTGGCTCTTCGTGCTTTCCTCCCTTTCTTTCCTTCCGGTATGTATCTATGGCACTGCAGAAAATATGGTTTGCTATCCCTTACAGCTATTAGTAGCACCCATGCACTCGCCCAGCCTGGCCCTGGCGGCTATTAGGGAGATCTATTCTGGGATTTCGGGACTGATCGTCGCTCCCCGCCTCCATATATAGATGAAACAGCAAACAAGCCACATCAAAGACTCGAAAGCGGCTGGGCTGGGCGCGGCTAAGCTGGGCGGACGGTATGGCCGAGATCGCCCAGAGACAGGGTCTGCGTGAGGTCGGATTGGATCGTAAGTACCTATTATCATTTCGGGCATTGGACTTTTAATTATAATAATGGGTGGATGACATGGAATGGAATAGGATGTACTCCGTGTATATTGGCAGGAATCCATATAGTACGTTCTCAGGTTATGGCATTGTACTGTCTATATAGGATGGGAAGGCCTAGGCCTGGGACCGGGCACAGACCTGACTCCTGAGATCATGGCAATTTCCGTCTGGGCTGAGTAAGGGTTGATTGCGGATATCTACCTCCGTGCTCCCGTAGTAGGTCTGGCATATTTTTCAGCACGGGCTATACCAGCCGGCGGGTGCTATTTAAAGCACTTACTTTGGGAAGATAAATCAGAATAGATACGAGGTGAGCGAGGACAGTCACAGAAAGGGAGTCCAATGACGATTGGCGACAGGACATAAGAGGTAAATATAGGCAAGAAATGTGACTATGTAGAATGGTATACGTATTTATAGTTGAAACCTTGGATGGCGATATAAATGCGGGCACGGGCTCAGCTCTAGTACGGATCTAAATCAACCTGGATGATGTTGTCTATCGGCATAGAACGGTTTCAAACGGTCAAGAGAATTGTAAGGGCAAGAAAGATATCGTTCTGCTGGATAATCCTTTGGCTGTGGTTGGATTGATCAGGATAACTGATTACTTCGCCGGGAGGGGTGCTGGACCTGGCAGGACTTGACCTGATTTGCAGAGTACAGCAATGGGAAATATAGATATTATAGACCACTAGTCGCTTTGCTTATAGCTGCTGGACCGGCGCGATTATTGTACATATATGGAAGATACAAGGAACCAAGTAGGTACGTCATCACGTTAATATAGACTAGAAGTGCAGCAGTGGTATATTCTATTTACAAAACGAATATGTTGAATCACAGATAGCAGCAGAGCTTACTCCTAGCCACCAGGACCCAGAGAAGTGAAGACAAGTGATATCGACAGAAAGGGAATATATAGCGAGAATGATTCACAGAAGCGCCGAGACACCCAAGACATCAGATAGGTTGGTAGGTTGGTAACAGCTTACGAGCTGTGGGTGTAGTCGATGTCGACGACGAGACGGACGGGGCCAGCGGCCTCGTTGCCACCAATGCCGTCAACACCCTCCTCGGCCTTGCTGTAGGCGTTGTGCATGGCAGTAGCGAGGTTGGAGATCCAGGAGCACTTCTTGCCCTGGCTGTTGCAGATTTTCATACCCTGGACGTCCTGGCCGGCAGCCTGGGCCTGGATAGCGGAGACATCCCAGCCAGACCAGTCGTTGTTGCCAGCGTTGGCGAAGTCGAACTCACCCCAGGTGCAGGAGTAGCCGCCATACTGGTCAGTGGGGAGCTCGTCACCCTTGGCGGCACCCCAGGCACCCTGGGAGTCGTCGTCGAAGGCAACGTAGCGGGTCTCACCGGGAGCAATGGTGAGCTTGAGAGCAGAGTTACTGTACCAGCCGGTCAGCTTGCCATCAGGGCCGACCTTGTTCCAGAAGACAATAGTCCAGTCGTCAGTATCGGAGCCAGTGAACTTCACGACGCTCTTGTACAGACAGGCCTTGTCGGCATCGACCTCAATGATGTTGCTACCCCATGGGTTTCCGATGTTACCGATGTAGGCAATGTACTCGAGGAGGTTGGAGATGGTCCTCTCACCGAAACCGGCACGGGAGTAGCTGTCGGAGGTGGCGTCCCAGGCGGAGCAGGAGCCGTCGGCAGAGGAGACGACGGAAGCGGTAGGGGTGCTCTCGGAGGAAGAGGTAGCAGTGGCGATGGCCTCAGTAGTGGCAGCAACAGTGGTGGCAGCGGCGGCCTCAGTGGTAGAGGTAGCGGTGGCAGCAGCACCGCCGGCGTATTCGTTGGCCCAGGAGACGACCTTTCCGTCAATGACGGCAGTAACGATATCACCGAGGCCACGCTTCTCCTCACGGGCGTGATGGGCGTGACGGCGCTCATGGCCGTGCATGCGGGCAACGGTGGAACCAGCCGTCAAGACGGTTAACAGGAGCATGGAGTTCTTGAGCTGCATTTTGAGAGATGTTGTGTTTGTTGTTGGGAGGGCTCAACTTCAATTGGACGAAGTATATATAGTGCGGTTATAGTGCTTTGTCTGATAATGAACGAGATTCTGTGAATCTGAAACGCAGTCGAGGTCACAAAGGACAATGAATGTATGTTTCTGGTGGACAATGAATGACTGAGAACCGCACCGGCGATCTCGAAAGACAGAAACTAAAGGAGCGAACCGTGAATCTCGACGAAGACGCAGAAACGATGGAAAGAGAGAAGGAAGAGAAGAGGGAGGGAGGGAGAGGCCCAGTGATCTTAAAGGCGCACATCGCTGCTCTGGCGCTTGCGTGTGCGGAAGTATACCCACAGCAGGAGTAAGGTACGGTAACTTCCTCTAGCGATGAAACAGGGGCAATCAATTAACTAAAGATAGGCTTCGTGATTGGCCGGCTCACCTCAGCGGTTCCTGGATGCTGAAATTTGGGCAATTGATTCGCACTATGAAAGCATTATGGCCCCACCACATGGCCTAGACTTTGCGCATACAGCCAATCTCATTTGAAATGAGGGGCCATTCTGTATCCAGGCGGTAAGGTAAGAGCAGTCTCTCATGTTGTTACTGATGTGTCTTTGGCCAGACTCTGGTTCCTGACTGCATCACCCTGCAGGATCCCCGTTAGGCTCAGGTACAGTCAGGGACAACACATTCGCCGCTGGCAGAACAGATTGGGCAGTTCTCGGCGAACAATGATGCGATGCGTTGGATCGAGCTGGGGCTGTTGCTGAGACTGCGAAGTGGGAGTGGCTTGACCGCTCCACCGCAACTGGTGCTTCTCACATCAGGCAGTCGCTTTCTTCCCTCCATCTCCGTCAATTTCGGTAGAGGAGTCAACGAAGTCCCGAGTCTGCGTACTCCGTAGACTGGCCATGAATCAGGATCAACAGCCGTTCGTTGCTTCGCCACGTCAGGACCCACGGCCCGCGGGATTGGGATGTGGTCATTGGCATGATCAGGTGTCTGTAGTTTTTCGACCATTTCTCTTGATCGCATGGTCAACGAGGACTCTGCGAAAAGCCGAGTCTTCGTTTGTGTCTGGACTCTGGAGTGGGCTTTGAGTTTGGTAAAGTTTGGTTTGCCGTGGCCTTTCCACAGCTCGCTGCTACAGTATCCATACGAATTCCATGTGCTGACGCTGGGCTCTGAATACGAGGCGCGCAGAGAAACGTGGCCGACAGACATATCCCCTGAGTGTTGACTTGACTGCTGACTCCTAACTCCTGACTGCCCTAGATTCGTCTCCCTTTTGTTGTCTGTCTCCCTAGTGTCCGGAGAAAATGAAGCCCACGACGACCTCTTGCTCTTTCCATCTGGTGAGCAGAGTTCTCGAACCGTCTGGCCAGAATACGAGCGGGGCCAAAGGCGCAAAGTGACGCGGTCGATTGCCGTCTTAGCCCAACTGCTGTCCACTCGGCGCCGCGCCGGCAGCCATGAATCGCTAGTCACGGTCGCCTTATTTCCGACCTGGAAAGGCTTCGAAGACAAAGCTGAATTATGCCGTCATTATCATTGCCTGGGCATTAATTCGTCGTGTGGTGGTGAAATCGAGTCGGCAAAGGGCGGTCTCTCGCGGGCGCAAGAAGCAGAATTGGCTTCGAGTGGAGATGCAAAAATAAACATAAACATGAGTTCCCTGGATGGCTGTTCCATGGCTGCTGACGGGACTGTCCATGGCTTTGGAGATGAAACGTCCAACGGCTGCAGATTCTGTTCAGCGAACAATGTGATAGGTCAAATTCAAGCAGTTTTTGTCGCTGAAGAACGGCTTTCATCTCGAGTTCCCACGGCGCAGCCTCAATTTCAGATAGATTCAGGGACCGTTCACGGTTCATGCCTGTGGTTTTCCGCAATGGAGCCCAGGGTTCGGTCCTGCTTCGGCAGTGTCTCAAAATCTGCAAGGCACCTTGACCGAAACGTTTCAAAAGAGTAAACAATCAATCTAATCTTAGGTCTTCAACTGAACCTTGAAGAGCAAACTGCGATATCACGGATCACGCTGTCACCTTCCAAGTTCCCAAAGCTCTCAATGCTCAAGGATTAGTAATCGTATCACGTGACCTGTACCTCCAGCCTCAAACCCTCGAGTCTGTCTTCTGCAGTCTTGGCTACTTTTGGGTCTCTAATTATTCATTGTCTTGCGCTGTGTGTCCTTCTATTCCAAGCTGAGAGATAAAATAATTGACAATGTTCTTATGATAGCAGTTGCCGCGAACCAACGCACTCGACTACTTGAGATCAACTCCGCTACTGAAGGCTGCTCCACCCGCCGCAGCATCAACCTTGACACTCTCATCTAACCCGCAAACCCGGAACAACATCTGCGGCGTCAATTCCTTGTCCAGCCCTGGAATACCATCGCGCTTCAGCTTCTCCATACCCTCCCGGATAGCCGTGCAAGCGGGGCCGAGCGCCGCAAACGGGAAGATGATCATTCGGAACCCAAGCTCGCGAGCTTGAGCAGCTGTGATGGAAGGGGTCGAGCCATGCTCGACCATATTCAGAAGTAGCGGCCAACCGGCAAGGTCGGCGACCACTTGACGGGCCATCTCAATGGAGGAAATACCCTCGAGGAATCCTGCGTCGGCACCCGCCTCACGAGCCGCCTTCAGACGCGCGAGACTGTCCTCGTAGCCATTCACCTGAAGAGCGTCGGTGCGAGCAATGATCACGATGTCGCTGCTAATGCGTTCGCGGGCTTGCACGGCAGCCCGGATCCGCGTGACGTATGTGTCTGTGTCAACAAGAATCTTGCCGCCGAGGTGCCCGCATCGCTTCGTCTGAACTTGGTCTTCAAGGTGGAAGGCGGCTACCCCAGCGCGGGCGTACTGCTCAGTGGTGCGGGCGACCATGATCGGACCGCCGTAGCCGGTGTCGGCGTCGGAGATCACTGGGGTTGATGGAGAGAGGTTGCTGATCATTTCGGCATTGGCACGCATGTCATTCAGTGTGCAGATTCCTAGATCCGCTTGACCGTGGACGGAGGCGGCGGTTCCGGCGCCGGTCTTTTTGGACGTGAATGTTTAGCTTGAAATCCGAGTCTACCGCGGGCAGGAAGCTGCATACCATGTAGAGAGCGTCGAAACCGACATTGAGAGCTATACGGGCCGAGAGTCCGTCGTAGACACCCGGGGCGGTGATGAATGTATTCGGGTCCTGAAGGGCCTGACGGAGCTTGGTGGCAGCAGTAATCATCTTATGAGGCTTGAAGCTGGAATCTAAACACAATTGGACTTCTTCCAAAAATATTTCACGAGCTCAAAACTGTAGCGGGGACCTGTCTCAACCCGCCACTTTATAGAATGAAATATAGAACAAACCGCGGCGACATCGGATGCTTAGCTAAGCGGTGGGACCCGTCGAGTGCTTGTGATTTGGGGATGATTATTGCTTCACTTTCATTCTTCACAATCCCGTTCTGTATCCCCACCATTCAATTCACTCGTTTTCAAGCTGCTCCTCGAATTAGTCCACTCTCATGCCCCGGTCCGCCATTGTACAAGAGTACAACCCCGCTCCAACGCTCTCGGTCGACCGCAAATCCGCCCAGCACCAACATGAAGGCGTCGTCGCGCGACCACAAGGCTACCGGGTGTCCTGGCACGCCAACCCCGCGGTAGAACTGCACCACTTTGGTCAATCGCACCCTATGAAGCCATGGCGCCTCACGCTCACGAAGCAGCTGGTACTCGCCTACGGCATGCACCACGCAATGGACCTGTACCATTCGCGCGCCGCGACAGCAGAGGAACTCAACGACTTCCATTCATCCGACTACCTCGACTTCCTGCAGGCAGTCATCCCAGGCGACATGAACGACCCGCAGTCAAAAGAGCTTAGCGAGAACATTGTCCGCTTCAACTTCGGCGACGACTGCCCCATCTTCGACGGGCTATTCCAGTACTGCTCGCTCTACTCGGGTGCATCTATCGACGCAGCCCGCAAGCTCTGCAACAACCAAGCAGACATCGCAATCAACTGGTCCGGCGGGCTGCACCACGCCAAAAAGGCCGAAGCCAGTGGCTTCTGCTACATCAACGACATCGTCCTCGCCATCCTGCAGCTCCTCCGCATCCA
Organism: Aspergillus undulatus; assembly: GCF_047715775.1. NCBI lineage: Eukaryota > Fungi > Ascomycota > Eurotiomycetes > Eurotiales > Aspergillaceae > Aspergillus > Aspergillus undulatus. The sequence continues at coordinate 456,328 of NW_027396621.1, read as the reverse complement.
CCCGCGCGTTATGTACATCGACATCGACGTGCACCACGGCGACGGCGTTGAGCAAGCATTCTGGTCCTCCGACCGCGTCCTAACAGTCTCCTTCCACAAATACGACAAGGAGAACTTCTTCCCGGGGACCGGACCCCTCGATAGCACGGGCCCAACGCACCCGCTCAACCCGGGCGCCCACCACGCTGTCAACGTCCCCCTCCACGACGGCATCGACGACGAATCCTACGTCCAGCTCTTCCGCGATGTCATCGGCGCCTGTGTCGAGTCTTACCGCCCCGCGGCAATAGTCCTGCAATGCGGCGCCGACTCACTAGGCTGCGACAGACTCGGCTGCTTCAACCTCAACGTCGCCGCGCACGGCGCCTGCGTCGCATTCACAAAGACCTTCAACCTGCCCCTCCTCGTCGTCGGCGGGGGCGGGTACACACCGCGGAACGTCTCTCGTGCCTGGGCCCACGAAACATCCATCCTCCTCGACGCGCAAGACAAAATCAACCCCGTTATCCCGGACAACGTCGCATTCCGCAACCACTTCGGCCCGGATTACTCGCTCTTCCCACCATTGTCTGAAATCCGCAAGCTAGAGAATAAGAACTCGCGCGCTTACCTGGCGACCATTGTGCAGACGATCCGCGAGCAGTTGCGGTATTTGGCTGCCGCGCCGAGCGTGCAGATGTCTGTGATTCCGCCGGATTTGTTGGGGCTGAGGGAGGATACGGAGAAGGAGATTGAAGAGGAGATTGCGAAGATGGAGGAAGACAGGGAGGAATTTAGGGATGGGGGGAAGAGTTCAAGGCGACGGGATGCGGAGAAGGGAGCTGGGTTGAGGGGGGAGTTGTATTCTTAGTCCCCCGCCTTTTCTTCTTGTGCTTTTTTCGGTTTTGGTGTTGGTTTAGATGATACCTTGCTGGGTATAGCTGGGCAGGCGTTAGGGTGTTTCTTCAGTTCGAGGAACTTCGAGCATTTTCATGGCGAATGGAGTTTGCTTGCATGGATAGTTGTTATATATAGTATACGGATCACGCCCGAAAGTGATACCCGTCGCTTAAGCTATAGGAAGCAATGATGGTATACCAGATATTATTATTAAAGCCTATATCTCAGCGGAGAAATGGAGATGACCAGCAAGTAGAAACTCCTATATACCACCTAGCACCCGAAACCTCTATCCCTTTCCAGCTCATGCCTAATAAATTTTCAGTTTTCATGTAATGTATCCACTTGAGGCTGCTCACTTTTCTTCGCGTAGACAAAATGCAGATCGGGTATCCAGTATGTATGATTGACAGCCACGGACATTGGATGCTGACATCCAAGTTGAGAGTAAAGTCCGAGAAGTCCGTGCAAAGGTTCAAGCTTTATTAGTGTTGATGCCTGTAGGTGCGTGCGTTAAGAGGGCAGAGTCTTCCTATAGCCATCCTCGTACGACGCACATACAGCGTGTACATTTCCCGCAAGTATCATCCCGCAACAAATACCGGTGGTGTCGGACTAGGAGCCGGGGCCAAGGCGAAGACCAAAAGTAGCTCATGGCTTGGACTTCTCCAGAGCATCCACGTACTTGTCGACATCATTCGTCTTCGAGTCTACCCGCTCCATGGCCTCTGGCTTCTTCTCTGGCCGGTTGCTTGCCTTGACTTCGGGCTGCGCCTCTGGCTGTGTCGCCGGCTTGGTGTTTTCTGACTGGGGTTGTGATGTTTCTGCGCCGTTCACTGCGCTGGATTTGTGTTCTGGGATAACATAGTTCTCCCACGTCTGTCCTTCGAATATGGGTGCAATGGACAGGATTTGCTTCTTAGCCTTCTCAGCATCGTGAGGATCACTAGAGGCGGGTTAGTGCAAGCTCTAGCACCCCACACCGGCGTGAAGTACGTACACATGGGCATTGATAATCCAGTCAAGGCCCTCTTCGCCCTCCTCTGAGCCACCCGGCCCGCCGCGAACGGCTCGGAAGAGCCGAGGGAGCCATTCAACACCCTGTTCCGCTCTCTTCGCGGCCTCCTCTCGTTGACGGTCTTCGATCTTTGTCTTCTCGTCTGTAGCTGCCTCGTGGTTTGACTCAATGATAGCCTTCACTGTGCTCTGCCATAATCGCTGGGATTCGCGCTCGCCTTGTTGTTCGATGGGACGAGATGTCGGGTATGTCGGCTTTGATTTTTTAGCATTGAAAAGAAGCTCCTTGTCATGCAACTGAAAAGGTCAGCTTTGCACCAGGGAGGACGTAACGAAAGAGAGCGAGGAGACATACGTGAACACTCTTAATGTACATCTCACCGTTCCAGAGACCAGAAATTTCGTAGAATACCTCGCCGGTCTTTTCGTTCTTGATCGTTCCGCCGATGGCGTTGTATGTACCGGAAAAGTAGCCCTTGGTTTTGAATTCGATATCCGCAACAAGATCATTTTCAGGACATCTTACGAAGCTGTGATCTCCAAGCTCATACTTCATCTTTCCAAACAAGATGCCCCGCGCGTACATGTTCGGTTGCGTCAGGATGCTGATTGTGACCGTTAGCACGACTTTGGCAGACCGGTAGATAAGGGCCTACCTACTATCGTTCGCCTCGTTCCTTATCTTTTCCATGGTTCAAGAACCGTAAAATGGCGATCCCCTCCATCAAACTCGCCGCGGAGTTACCAAGAAACTTGCTGCGTGGTTTCAGTGTGCCGTCGATTCGGATGTGATGTTCTGGGGCCATGAAGAAATAGCTCGACTTGGGCGGGTGATGGGAAGTCTGTTCGGAGATATAGTATCCATGAGTACCGTCAGGGTATTCCCAGTGGCAGGTGTGCGTTTCACCAAGGACAGGGTTCAACGGCTTCTTGACACCGCTGCACTGTTGTTAGCGGAAACCCCAGGGCTTGATAGGGAAGTGCGACTGGATACGACGTACGGAGGTTTGATGTGCCATCCACTCAGATAGAACTTTACGACGGATACGAAGCGTTCGAGCGGGTCATCGTGCTCGGGCATAGGGAGTAGGGTTTCAGGGTGGGCCATGAAGCTATGACCTTGTTAGCCGCAGACTCTGGAACAGTCGATCAAAGTATCACGCGAGCGACATACTTCGTGATCCGCTCTAGCATCGATCGGGGCTCGAGAATGAACGTAGGTAGTACAACTCGGCTGAGGTCCGCACCCGGCCGGAGTTGAGCGATAATATGACTTAGGACTGTTGCGACCGAGAATGTATTAGTATGTTACCTTGACATGAGTTCAATAGACATAGAAAAGAGCACTTACCATTGCCGTGGTCGGGTTCAACGACCTCCTCGTCTCCGCTAGCAGGGTCAGCTTTCGGCTCGTCGATCGACGACCGATTGCCTGAACCGCCAAAGAAATAGCTCCAGTCAGCGGACATGTTGGAAAAAAAGTAGTGACCGAGAAATATCTCGATGAGAATCAGATGCAGCGCATGGAATACACAAATTTGAGGGGAGATGGTCCTTGAATTGGCGGGAAGAGGGCGAAGGAGGCTGAGTTGGGAAAAAAGAGGAGGGGAAGAGGGAGCGAAAATGACGTGGGGAAGGGAGGATGACGGAGACGGAGACGGGACTGACTTACTGCTGAGCGACGACCGGCGGCGCAGGTGGTGCGCTCCAGGGATCTTGGGATGCATCGTTGCTACAATGATGTTCTTCTTCTTTATGGAGGGTTGCTTGGGGCAGGGGGGATCTAGAGCTTAATTTATTCTTATCTTTAAGCATGAAGAAAGAAAGAACGAAGATGAAGTCATTTGCCCTCCGCTGATTCGGGGGCAAGAAGTCGGCTTTTATGTGGCCTGTTGTCCACTTGACGATCGCTCCCCACCGCTCTGCAGTGACGCCAGATTTGCCAAACAGGTAGTGGTGGCTAAGCGTCTTCCAGAACAAGCGTGAACATTACTCATATATCCTTTGTGCTGCCTCGTTAGACGGAGCCACTCAGCTTGGCTGCGGGGGCCTTGTAGGAGGTTTTCTGGGGAGGATTTATGGTCAGATGGACATAGCCTACTCCGTACATACCACTATTACTACCAGGGGTATAGTATTCTTAGTGTGGGATGACCGAGGATCAGAGAGGGGAAGCTGCCGTCTCAAACTCCTTTCAGCGTGCAGGGCACATCTGCGCCTGTGACTTCCTCGATGAATGCTGGATCCGGGTTATGCAGCATGACATGAAAATGCTCAACAGCATGCACTGACTTTAATGACCTCCAGTTTTTGAACCATACAACCTGCAACGACCAAGTTTTGAGTTAGAAAGCCTTCGATGGCATTGTACAGGTATCAAGAATTGTCCAACACTACGTACCTGGCCCGGTGGTATTCGGGAGCAGAACACTCGTTTCACGAAGTCGTCAATCTCCTGTCTTGCGCGTGGCGTCAAGTCGTCTGTCGCCGGATCGTCTTCCAGCACGAACTTCGTCCACACCACTAGGTGAAAAATGCCGTGATCCAAGCCATATGGCCAGTCATTGTAGAGAATTCGCATATCCTCTATTCCCGCGCAAGCTCACAGTCAGTCCATTCTTGGCCAGCCCAGCTATGGATACTATGGCGAGATGCATGGGAAAGGCACAAGGAACACGTACCTTCGTACTCGAACGGCTGTCCCTTGGGCTTCAGGTCCTCAGCAGTACCCTCGCCCCAGCGGAGACGCTCCTTCACCACGAATCGCATGATAGTGCCATACTTCGCGATGATCTGCTCCTTGTATTGTAGGTATTTCCTCAAATCACTGGGTAGGCGCTGGAATAGATCGATTCGGTTGGACTCTGAAGAGCAGAAGAAACCAAAGTTAAAGAGCTGGCAAACAATAGATTCATTCGTTGGAGTGATATACCGACTATTTGCCGCACCAAATCCCATCCCTGTCTCTGATACTGCTCGTCTGGTGTCGAGAGAATGCTGACGTTCTTCTCAGATTGGTTCCGCAGATAAGTGGGACACTCGGTCGTCCATCGATCCCGCGGAACATTCACGTTCCAGAATGGTATGCTTTCGTCATGAGATCGGAGAGAGGTGCTCAGTCGCCTGGGAGCTTTGGTGACGGTGGCGTATGTGTTGGACATTGCGTAGCTGATGTGATGTCGAGCTGTCGCCGTCTGCGAGGCGCGAGAGTCTACTCTGGCAGAGAGTTTCGAGAATCCGAGGTCAAGACAAACAGACGGTGAGGTCAATTATGGATCAAGGGATTCGAGCCGGTGCGAAGTTGTAGGAGCTTGATTGGATCTTTTGCAGCTCAACGGGCGGAAGGCATTGCCGGACCCAGACCCGCCCCCCAGACGTTTCCAGAAGGGATTGACATGCCCATCACTGATGATGAGAGAGCATCATCGGACGCCTGGTAAGGAGCTATCACATCTTGTAGGTTGAAGCAACCCATCGCGCAAGGGGACAGGAATGGACGCGGTCGCGACAAGCACTACCAGACACTTGTTGGGGAATGCAACCTTATATGGTAAACCCTGCTGCCTATCTCCCATGTGGTGCCACCTGCATTAGTTCGCTCGCCGTTAAGTCTTGTCTGTTGCAGCTTGCAACCACTTGCAGTCTTTGTTTCAGACAACAAGGATTGCTTGAGTCGAATATCCCTGCGCGAAAATAAAGCTGGACTACGCTGGCTAAACAATGCATATTTTTGTTATCTCAAGAATGGCCCCTAAAGTGCCGCAAGGCTAGCAATTTCAGGACTGTCAGACCGGACAACGACCACACCGGCTGAAGCTAGTTCGCGCGTCGTTGCCTTCCATCCAGATCCCGGAATCACGCACTCGGTCGCATCTTGCACGACGTGGCTTCGAAACCCTGCCGTCACGGCGTCAAGCGCCGTATGCTTGACGCAGTAATCTCCCGCTACTCCGACCACAAAAACATCCGTGATACCCCTGCTGACTAGGAAAGTTCGTAAATCGGTATTTACAGACACTATTGCAGGGTCATGGTTTCCGAATGCATCTGCGAATGCTGAGTACATCTCGACACGCGGGTCCATGCCTTTCTTCACGAACAAATCAATCCGTGTAGTGTCAAGTTCGGGTATGATTTCCGCTCCTGAGGATTGCTGGACACAGTGTACAGGCCAGAGTACTTGCTGTTTGGTTTCTGTCTGTTTTCCCGGAGCTGGGTTTGTCATCGTGATGCTACTCTCGAAAGGACGGTTGTTGGGGAACGGATGGTTGGTTGCGAAAGAGATGTGATCCGGAGGGTGATAGTCTTGCGAGGCCACTCGAACCGCAAACCCAGGATGTGCTAAAAGTGAATTTATCGTGGGAGCAATTTTTCGAGCGCCCTGGACAGCAAGCGCTCCGTTCTACATCAGACAAAGGCTATAATCAGTATGAGAACGGACGGTGAGGGGCATAGATAGCTACCGGTGGACAAAAGTCCTCTTGCATGTCCACTACAATCAGAGCTGCTTTCATTTTGGCCGAAAAGCTGAGCTGCATGTATTTGGAAAGTTCGACAGGGCGCAATTGGCTATCGGCCAAGTAAAATGAGCATCTTGCTCTTCAGAAGACTCGAAGCGGCGGCGTCAATGTGCTGCCGATAAGCTGGAGATGGAGCTTGAGGCTGCTAGGACCAAAACAAACTAGACGGTTGCTGACTCAGCCGCATGACACAAAACCAGACTCCCACCACCGCGAAACTTCTTTCAGTATCGCTCTCTCTGGGCTATGGCCCTTGCTTTTGACCTCACTCTGCACCGTAGTTTCTCTCCTTCCTATCATGGTAGGCTTCCTCAAGGTAAGCAGATTTTTGATCTTTCCTTTCCACTAGACACAATTCCATGATGATTCCTTATATATTGGAGCTGTCCTACCTCACCATGCGGACAACCTTTTATTACTTACGCTTTTCATCTTTCTGACCACCACCACTATGCCTCTTTGCAATGGATTTTCTCTCGTCTGCTTCTGTAGCTTTGCTAATCCATCACATGTAGTCTTTCCAGGGACCACCGAGTGAACAGCGTTTCCGGCCTCCTTGATCACTGCGAGAGAATTTTTCCAATCACTACCTTATCTTGACCTCGACGTCTTTCTTTAAGCTCTCTCAAAGGTATCTAATCACAAGATGGCCTACGACCCACGCCTAGCCGGTGCAGGCACAACAGCTCAGGGAACCCCAACACCTCCCCCTCCCCCTCCAGCTGCGGAGGCCGCGCCGGCACCAACAGCTGGCGCGAATCAAGCAGAGCAAGCAGAGTCGAACTCAAACGCAGACTCATACAAACTCCGCTTCTGTACAGTCTGTGCCTCAAACCAGAATCGCTCGATGGAGGCTCACCTCCGTCTCTCCACCGCAGCGTCGCCATTCCCCGTAATCTCCTTCGGAACGGGCTCCCTAGTCCGCCTTCCAGGGCCCTCCATCACCCAACCTAATGTCTATAACTTCAACTCAACCTCCTACTCCCAAATGTACGACGAGCTGCTCTCCAAGGACGAGCGCCTGTACCGCAACAACGGCATCCTAAACATGCTTGACCGCAACCGCAACGTCAAGTGGGGCCCTGAGCGCTTCCAGGATTGGGTGCCCGGTTTGCCGCGGGTAGACCATGTCTCCAAGGGCGATAAGGGCGCGCTGGGGACGGAGGGCGGCGTAGTAGACGTCATTATCACCTGCGAGGAGCGGTGCTGGGACGCTGTCGTCGACGATCTTATGAACAAGGGCTCTACGCTGAATCGGCCTGTGCATGTTTTTAATGTGGATATCAAGGATAATCACGAGGAGGCCCTCGTAGGTGGGAAGGCCATTTTGGAACTTGCTACACGGCTCAACGAGGTTGCTGCGCAGGAGCAGAGCGCGCTTGGTGCGGAGGGTTGGCAAAATGGGATTGGTGAAGCTCGGAAGAGCTTCGATGAGAAGGTTCCTGAGGTTCTGGGGTCATGGCAGGAGAAGTGGCCCAATTTGCCGGCTTTATGGACTCTGGCTTGGTTATAGTCGGTAATTTCCTATGCAATGTCTAGCATGAATACCCCAACGGACAGAAATAGACAACAAAAATTTCTCAAATTCATTAAAACATGCTCGAAGGTATAAATACATGTAGTCATCAGTCATGCCTTCGTAGAAGTCATCAACAAGCTTATCCACGCTCCAAAGATGCATCCATCCCAATCACCTTGTCGAAGCATCCTCCCCCTCACCATCCCTCGCCCTCTCAAGCAAAACCTGCCGCCGCCCTCTATACCACCTCTCAAGACAAGCCCTCCTCTCCGCCTGCGTCATCCCCTCAACAACAAGCGCAAACTCCGTCGCATCCCTAAACCCAAACTTCCTCGCCATGCTACAAAACTGACGCTTCATGACATCCGACGGGGGGTGATACTTGAACCGGACAGGCTTCCCGTCTTTGCGCATCAACGAGCCCGCGACGTCTTCCTGCGACCCGCAGAAGACTTGGATGTTTGCCATGCTGCTGTCACCGTCGATGTCGGCTGTTTGGGCGTGGCGGCTGAGCCGCTCTTCAATCTTGGAAGACCCGATGACTTCGTTGTTTAGGTGGGTATATTCGACGCCTGCGCCGGCGAGGATGGCTTGGATGGGGTCGTGCTTGGGTGTTGGTGTTGCTGACGTAGGGGGCTGTTCGGTAGATGGGTCTTCGTCGCCGCGGATTCTGGCGGCGAGTTGGCTCATGGCTTCGTCGTCGCCGTCGGGGTTTCGAATTTTGTTGTCGAAATTGGCGGCGTCATCTTGGTCTAATTCGACGTCTATGACTTGGACGCCGGCCTTGCTTTCGGCGACGTTCGTTTTGTTGACGATGTCGCGGAGGACGATATTGTCGTTTTGGTACTCGAAGATATTTTGGAGGCCGAAGATCTCGCCCTTTTGGTCCTTTTTCTCTTGGACGCCTTTGAAGTAGCGGCGTTCGGAACTTGCATTGTACCCGATATTTGCTTGCTGTTGTTTGTAGATCTGGCGTGCGTAAACAATCTCTTCAATTGTGCCAGCTGAGATGAGACGGAAGACCTCTACATTCCGCGTTTGGCCGATTCGGTACGCGCGGTCTTGTGCTTGTAGGTCATAGGACGGGTTCCAGTTTGGGTCGACGATGACGACCTTGTTTGCTGATGTGATGTTAAGGCCGACGCCGCCGGATCGTGTTGAAATGAGGAAAACGAACTGGCGCGAGTCCGAGTTGAATTCGTCGACGACCTTGGCTCGGTCTTCGTAGGTCATTGCGCCGTCGAGATAGCTGACATTGTAGCTTGTATGGTTGAACAGCATCTGGAGCATTTTGAGAAGCCGAACACTGTGCGAGAAAACGAGAACTTTGTCCCCATTTGCATGCCACCATTTCAGAAGCCTTTTGAGGACTTTCCACTTGCCGCAATACTCGGCATCGGCATAGTTCATGATGGAATCTCGAGTGCGGTATAGCTTCTCCCATTGGTCCGGCACAACAATCTCTAACATCTCCTTGTCCTTTTCCTGCTTCTCAATAGAATCCGAACTTTGGGGGATGAGAATAGCAAGGTGGTTACTGAGCTTTTGTAGCATCTGTATGGCAGGAAAGACATAACTTTGCCAGCGAGGACCTGAGGGCAGGTACTGTCGACAACACCAGCCAGCCTTCTTTCCGGAGCCGCAATCGCACTTGTCTGTTGAGGACTTGATGTAACTGATAATATCACTGTCTAACAAGTTCTCGTATGCTTCTGCCTGAGTATCGGTAAGAGGACAGAACACCACGCGGTCGACTTTCTTTGGAAGCTGATCCGCAATTAGCGTCTTCATCCGGCGAAGAAAGAACTGAGGTAAGAGGTTCTCAACGAGCTTCTTGGCTGTCAAGCGGGCTTTTCTTAATTCCTGAACAGTGGCGTCATGCGACTGACCGATCTTCAGCGGATCCGATATGTGACTTTTCCATGTAGTCACTGGGCCCAGCTTTCCAGGATTTGTCCAGTTCAACAACGTCCATAGCTCCTCGTACTTGTTTTGAATGGCAGTACCAGTCAAGCCAATCCGGCACAGTGCGTTGATATTGTTCATAGCCTTTGTAGTTTCCGAGCTTCTCTCTTTGATGGCATGGCATTCGTCAGCAATGACGCAGTCCCACTCGACCATGTTCACGGAGTCCTTGTTATTGGTGTAAGTTTGATACGTCGTGATTAATATTTCAACGCGTCCGGACTTTGCAGCGTCAAGGATGATATCCTTATTGCCTCCGTGATAGGCATCCGCATGCCACCAGCCCCAGCGGGAAAGCTCCGATTTCCAGTTTTCGATCAAGGTACCTGGGCAGATGATGAGCGTTCGGGGATACCATGGATTGCGATCGCTTCTTCGCATTTTTCGCATTCGTTTGTCATCTCTTTCGTCGCCTGTCTTTCCGTACGCTGCAGTGAGAAATGCGATCACCTGGACCGTCTTCCCTAAACCCATGTCATCTCCGAGTATGCCTCCTTTCTGGTAGACAAATAACTGGTGTAAAAACTCAACGCCATCTACCTGGTAAGGACGCAGCCACTGTGCGATGGGCGCCGGAATAAGCCCTAGGGAATAGGGCAGAGTGATGTCTTTGTATTCGCCACAGGGCTTGATGTCCTTGAACACTGGCCTTTCCCGAAGGTCCTCCAATCGCTCGTCATCTGAGATGTAGACCTGATCATAGTCTGGAGGCAACTTCAAGCCCGAGTCCTTGAGGTGTTCCAATTTCCGGTCAAACTGAAGGCGACGCTTTTTCAGATAATCCGGCATAGTATGTTCCATCAACTCATCCTCGGAAAGCACTTCTTCTCCATATTCATGATAGCGCCTTGGTCGAGCCGCTTTGGCTTCCTTCTTGGGCACTCGACCGACGATAGCGTCCTTGGCCGCCACCTTGCTCGGTTTGGTCTTCTTCACGCCTATCGAACTTCGTTTTCGCTTGCGAGATTTGCGGTTCTTGAACTCTTCATATACTGCTTGCCCCTCGTTAAAGGAATCGTTGTCACTGCCGTCATCTGTCGTATGCTCCACCAACGGAATCTTCTGCTCTGGAGGTGAGGCTTTAACTGGACAGGCTACGGCTGGCGTGGAGCATAAAGAAGGAGAAACTCTTTCGAGTTTAGGTGTGGCATTTTCGGATTTGAGAGGAGGGTCTAGATTCGCATTTCCGTCAGCTTGCTGCAAGGTGAATAAAAGTTGAAGGACATACGGGCATTAATGGTAGGAGGATTCCTTATCGGACGCGTCGCGTTGAGGTCATCGTCGGACGAGTCGACCGTAATCGCGTCAAGGTCATCTTGGTCGTAGTGCATATTCCTCACATCATTCCTTAAACAAGATGCAAAAGAAGGATATTTAAAGCAGACGTGAGGTTGAAGTGTGATGGTGGCAGAAGACTGATGATGCGGAGAGGCGATAAGTCTTCGATAAGAAGCTGCCCAAATCGGGAAATCAAATTTGTCGCCGAAAAGTCGACGAACTGCTGTCCTTCAACCCCTTGTCCTTCACAAACGTGCTCACTGCCAGCAATTTTACACCATATAGACAGAATCTCTGGACTCAGTACCGAAATATTGCCTATATCAAACTAGTCACTTTCTGTTGCCATTGTTCAGCTTCGACAATCGCCGGCGCCTCGGGTGCGGGGAGCACATTCCAGACTCGCGATTGAACCACATCGCCTTCGTATCCTATTCAGAAGAGCTCCAAACGGTCCTTGATCAGACCCGACACAATGCCTCTCGATACATCTACGACTTACCCCCTCACGAAACTGCGCCTTGACGGTCGGCGATGGAACGAGCTTCGGTTGATCCAGGCACAAATATCTACAAACCCCGCTAGCTCTGGGTCGTCTTACTTGGCAATGGGGAACACAACTATTCTATGCTCTGTACATGGTCCTGCGGAAGGTAAACGAGGCGATGCGACCGGTGGTGCCGCGGGATCCTCAGGCGCAGTGGTGGAAGTGGACGTCAACATCGCCGGATTTGCGGGCGTTGACCGGAAGAGACGAGCAGGCGGGAGTGACAGGTGAGACATGGACACGAAATACCGCTTGGGTGCCCAAAGGTGTTGGACTGATGCTGATCTCGTTGGTTTGACTAGACAATCCGGCCGCATTGCCTCGACACTGCGCTCCGCTTTTCAATCGCATCTTCACACATACCTATACCCCCACAGTACGATTAGCATTCACGTCTCTGTCCTGTCAGCCGACGGGTCAGTCCTTGCAGCGGCGGTCAATGCCTGCACGCTGGCACTGGTGGACGCCGGGATACCGATGCCTGGTCTGTTGGCCGGGTGTACAGCAGGGATGAGTGGCAGTGCCTCTACGCCAAGAGATCCGATGAATGACGAGTTGGACCCTTTATTGGATGTTTCTCTGCCAGAAGAGCAGGAGCTACCGTTTCTTACTGTCGCGACAACATCGGTGCCCGCTGGCTTAGTGGACGATGAGGGGGACGATATGAAGGTGTCGATGTTGACGATGGATTCCAAGGTGCATCACACATATATCGAGACGATGCTGGCCGTGGGAGTGGATGGGTGTAAGCAGATTCGTGAGATCCTAGATGGTGTCATCAAAGGATCGAGCCGAAGGTGATGTGTCTTCATTGCTTTTTTCCTGTTCCATTCCAAAACTCTAAGCCCATGCATGTTACTCTGTATATCAATGATCAGCGTCGATGTCTCAGCTGCGACCAAAAATAACCCTCCAAGAGCTACTTTGCAGAGCTCGCAAGTAGGACAGCCTCGCAACCCTCAACTCTCATGCCATGCTATCACTATCCAGATGATGTACTCTGTAGAACAGGGTGCCTTGAACCGTACCACCAGTGCAGCTCCACTAGCAAATTAGCTCCAGAAAATGTGCTCAATCTTGCGCACGGTTGGTCCTGTTGGTGCTACCCGATTGGCTTATCTCGCATCCTGTTCCAACATTCGCATCGGACCGCTGCTCTCTCTCAACATGATGCCGGCCGTCACTCTCGTGGCTTTTTTGTCTCTGTTGTTGCTTTATTGACAGAGGCGCAGAATACTCACGGCTATGCGTCAAGCTAGATTTAATCAGTCCACGGCAGACAAAGCCCAGCGACACTAATGCGGGGGTTTGAGGTGTTCTGAGAGAGATAGGGCTTGTTATTCTGCTGTCATCTGTTGATTGTGGCACCGTGGAGTTGAGCTATTAGTTGTTATATGTAATCTCTGCGTCCATCTCTTGCTTTGTTTTTCTTCCCTCTTCCCCTCCTGCTTTCCGTCCATCTTTCCATTTCGAGATACGCCTGCTGAAGGCACTTCTTCCATAAACAACCGAACACCATCACCACCTCAATATAAGCTAGCAATGGATCACAGCAGCATGGATATGGACATGGGAGAAATGGACATGGGCGGTGGTAGCGACGGCGGTGCTTCATGTGTTATCTCGGTACGAACACCTTCCTTCCTCATCGAAGACGAGACAGACAAAGAGCCCAGGCTAACTCCATATCCAGATGTTATGGAACTGGAACACCATCGACTCCTGTACGGGCGCCCTTTTACTTACTCTTAACCATCCGCAATTTCATCCAACCCAGACCAGAACACCAAATGTTAACCAACAAACACAGGCTTCCTCGCCCGCAGCTGGCACATCCGCTCCCGCGGGATGTTTGCAGGCTCCTGCATCGGCGTCATCTGCCTCGTCATAGTCCTCGAATTCCTCCGCCGCGTCGCCCGCGAATACGACGCCTTCATCGTTCACCGCGCACAGCTCCGAGCCCAGTACCTTACCCCCGCCCAGGACGCCGCAGTCGCCGCTTCAGGTTCAGGTTCAGGCTCAGGTCCGGCCTCGGATAGAGATAGTGGGACTGGCTCTACAAGTGCTCAGAAGGACACCGCAGCGGCAACGACTACAGCAGCAACTGCATCATCGCAACTCTTCCGTGTTCGTCCCAATATTGTTGAACAGTTTGTTCGCGCCCTTCTGCATATGCTGCAGTTTGCGGTGGCGTACTTTGTTATGTTGCTTGCGATGTACTTTAACGGGTACATTATCATTTGTATTTTCATTGGAGCGTTTCTGGGCTCGTTTATCTTCTCGTGGGAGTATCTTGGTGGTGGGGCGAAGGAGTATGTTTATCCTTTTCTTTCCTATCCTTTCTTTATCCATATGGAAGAGCGTTGCTAAGTGCTCGATGATAAACAGAAACGATGCAACGGCTGTCACAAAATGCTGCGGCTGATCATTGACCGATTGATTGCGAATATACGTACCCAAAAGCCTACATTACCTCAGATCGGAGCTTTAGGGCTTACCCCGCCCTATTGTCAGAGTACACTTTACTGTCTTAATTGAACGCCCTTAAGATTCCTTTCTCCTAATGGAATGGCATGTTAATATTCCGAGCATTCCAATGTCCACATATCTAAGCCAGAATGCATTTGTCTATACCCAGGCCCCTTCGACTGCTTGCCCTTCGTCTTTATTCTTGCCAGATACTGATATGATCAAGGTAATAAACTAGAATATGTCATCTGAAGGGACTAATTGAGCAGCAGTCAGAAGCCATCGAAATCCGAAACTCCCAGATCCAGCCGGAGATCTCCAGCATCAACTCGCATCTGCTGAGCATAACGTCCTGGGCTCACACACCTGGCGCGATACTGAATCTAGGGTTAATCTGGCCAACTGAAATCTTAGGAGTAGTATCAAATACTACATGTACATTGGCAGTCATAACTACTTGGAACTGCGCGAAGAGGCTGAGGCATTCGCTAGGCTGACGAGATCGATTCTCTCTGAGCGCCCGATTGAGCAAGACTGGATATTGAGCGATCAACGTAAGGGCGGTTCATAACTCCAGCGTTTTTAGGAATTGGTCAGCCAAGAGGGCGCTTGTTGTCGCGCTGCTACTCCTGAGATTCGAATGCAGCGAAGAAACCTACTCCAGCACCTCTCTGGACCCAAAATTCAACCTTTCAAGACAAAAATCGATTAAAGATTCAATCCAATGTGAGCCCCATTGATCGGCAAACTACAAACGGACGGTGCATGATGCCTAGAGTCAGCGCCACTGGGGCAGTGTGGGATCGAAGCCCTAGGCGCTTAAGACGAACAGCCTACAGTCGAATCAAGCCTACAATCGAATCAGGCCAAGACAAGACAGGCTGCTCCCGTCTCAGCCCCAGCCTTGTCAATCAAAGCCATGCAATGGACAACCCTCATTCGTCCCAGTGGGAGGACAACTGACGTGTCACGACACGCAGAGAAGCACCGCCGCAGCCCCCACCGCATGATGGATAGCGATCAATCTCATTGGGCTCGGCCCGTGCTTATGTGCCCTTCCCCCGCGGTCTGCGGAAAAGGGGACATTTGACCCTCAAAACTGCTGCTATGCTATCACATTTGACCCATAGCTTTTGGGCTGGACAGGTCCAAGATGAGTGAACCAATATCGATCGTGACGAGCGTAGTGGCTCTCATTGAGATGACAGAGTACATCACAAAGACCTGCGAGCACTATGTAACTCGTGTGCGAAAAGCGAAAGAGGAAATAAACCGCCTGTTGCAGGAGGTAAAATCGCTTGCAGGCGTCCTAGAATCGCTCAAGGGACTTGTTGAAGGGCCGAATGGTAAAAAGCTTAGCATTACCCGCACCCTCTTGAACGATCTCGAGAGCTGTTCATCGACGCTCAAAATCTTAGAAGCCCGTATAAGCCCAGATGATAACAAGAAGCCAATGCGGCGCTGGGGTTGGCGAGCATTGAAGTGGCCTTTAGAGAGCACAGAGGCGGAGAAGAGCGTTAACGATCTCGAGAAGTTCAAGGCCACGTTTTCCCTTGCTTTGGGAGCTGACCAAGTGTATGTAATGAGCGTTTGAGTTACCTTCAATGAGATAATGTGACTGACCATGGTGTTGTAGAAATTACACCGTTGATATCGACCAGAAAATCACGCTCAGCCAACTGCAGGTAGCCAAAGGCGCAACATTTGATGCCTACGACACTAAGCACGATGAATGTCTTCGGGGTACGAGAGTTGAGCTTTTAGAGAAGCTAGAGGACTGGGCAAAGTCACCAGGTGGAAAGTGCATCTTCTGGCTCAATGGCAGAGCTGGAACTGGCAAGTCGACAATATCCCGGACAATGGCGAGCCGCCTTCAGAACGCGAAGATACTCGGGGCAAGTTTCTTCTTCAAGAGAGGAGAAGAAGGACTTCAAAACGCTCAGAAGCTTTTCCCGACACTCGTGCAACAATTGACGAACAAGATACATCAGCTTATCCCTGGTGTCCAGAAAGCCATAGAGGAGGATAACAACATCACAGAAAAGGCGCTCCGTGAGCAGTATGACAAGCTGCTACTTGAGCCCTTGCAGGAGATAAAACAAAGCCCAGTCACCGGCCTTGTGGTTGTCATTGACGCACTGGATGAATGCGAGCGCGAAGAGGATATCAGGTTGCTTCTCCGTCTTCTGCCTAGGCTCCAGGACGTGGCGGCAGTGCGACTCAAATTCTTGATGACGGGAAGACCAGAATTGCCAATCACACTAGGGTTCATGGAGGTTGAAAGTGGCTACCAGGACATGGTCCTCCATGACATTGCAGAGGAAGTCATTGAGCGGGACATTGCCTTGTTCCTCGACCACAGGCTCTCCCAAATCAGGAAGGAGTGGTCATATCGGCGGGTCGTTCTTTCCTCCGAGTGGCCTGGGGAGCAGAACTTCACGGCCCTGGTTAAGATGTCTGTTCCCTTATTCATCTTTGCTGCCACCATCTGTCGTATGCTTCAGGACGACCAATGGCACCCTGAGGACAGCCTCAAGGATATTCTCTCACAACAGAGCAACGGTTCCCAGCTCGATCAAACTTACCTACCCGTTCTCAATCGGCTTCCGGTCAGCCAGAACAACAAGAAGACCAGACAACTCACCGAAGAGTACCGAATACTGCTTGGGACTGTTCTTGTGCTCCAGACTCCTCTTTCCCTTGCTCCGCTTTCAGAGCTCACCGGCGTTCCCGAAACCTCAATCCACCAACGGCTGAACTCACTCCATTCCGTTCTCTCTGTAGCAGAAGATGAAACGGAGCCTGTTCGACTATTTCACCTGTCCTTTCGAGACTTTCTCCTTGATGAGGATACGCGCGACAAGACGCCGCTTTGGGTAGATGAAGCGAAAGCCAATAGGCATCTAGCGACTCAATGTTTAGCTGTCTTGCGACGCGGCCTTCGAAAAAATATCTGCCAGCTGTCGAGCTATGGGACCCTGAGCAGCGAAATTGACAAAGATACCATTCAACACTATCTGAAGCCGGAATTGCAATACTCTTGTCGCTACTGGGCATTCCATTATCTTCAGAGCGGCAATCCTCTTGATGGCTTTCTCGATGTCTTTGCATTTTTGAAAGAGCATCTGCTCCACTGGATTGAAGCGATGAGTATTTTGGGCGACGCCTCCAAAATCGTGGAAATTATAGGCAATCTGCAATCATTCCAGGTGAGTTATCGCGAGAAGATCTATACCCTCATGAATGCTAACGCCGTCGGGCTTTGAAGGTGAATCAGCATTCTGAATTATCAAAAGTCCTCTATGATGCAGGGCGATTTATGCTTCGCAATAGATATATTTCGGATATCGCACCCCTACAGATATACTCCGCTGGTCTCACTTTCGCTCCCAAGAACTCGATTGTGAGAAGCATATTCAAGGATGACGTACCGAATTGGATAAAAGGGCTTCCAAGTGTAGACGACTCCTGGAGCGCAGTGATACAGACCCTTCAAGGTCATTCCGACGGCATCAGTTCCGTGGTCTTCTCGCCAGATGGACAATTTCTAGCATCTGGTGCCGAGGGCGGAGCTGTTAAGCTGTGGAACCCAACGACAGGCGAGATGCAACAAACCCTCACGGGCCACGAAGGCCCTGTGTCTTCAGTCGCCTTCTCGGCTCAATTCCTGGCTTCAATCTCTAGGGGAACAATAAGGATATGGGACGTTTCTACGGGAGATCTGAAACATACACTCAAGAGCTATGCTCGAGACGAAGGGTGTCTAGCTTTCTCTCCTTGTGGGTTATTAGCATTTGACACACCAGACAATACCATTCAGATATGGGATTCCAAGACTGGTCATCTTCGGCATACTTTGAATGGCCATGGACGCGAAGTCATCACCAAGTTAGCTTTCTCTTCGAAGCACCTCGCATCATGCTCTGATGACGACACCGTCAAGCTCTGGGAACCTACTACTGGGAGTCTGCGATTCACACTCGAGGAACATGCAGAGGGAGTGAAGCGCTTGGATTTCTCTACCAACGGCCTACTGGCCTCTGGCGGATTAGATGGAACCGTAAAGATATGGAAAGCAGAAACAGGTGAGCTCCAGCAGACTCTTTGTCCTGAAGTCTTCAGGGGGGCAATAGTATCTATATCATTTGCGCCAGACGGACTCACTCTAGCGTCAATTGCAATGGATGTTACCATCCGTATATGGGACGTGTCAACTGGCGAGTTACAGAACACTCTGTTTGGTGGTGATGGACAATTCTTCCATCAATAGCCTTTTCTCCAGCAAGTCAACTTGTAGCGTCGGCTTCTTTGGACTCGAAGATCACGCTCTGGGATCCATTGATCGAAGGGCCAAAAGAACAACTAGTTGACCGGCACTCTGTGGTTGCCATGGCCTTTTCGCAGGATTGCCAGCTCTTAGCGTCCGGCACGAGTAATGGCACCGTCCAGGTATGGGATGTATTGAGCGGCAAGCGACAATGGAGCTTTACTGCCATTTCCGAGTCCGAGGCAGATGACGAGTTTGAAGCGTTTTCCGACTTTGCATTTTCGCCAGACAACCAAGTGCTGGCCTCGTTACTTGGAGATCTGTCCATTACACTGTGGAACACCATCACAGGCCACCAGCAGCAAGAGCTGCCTGATCATGACGAGCAAGTCACTTGTATGGCATTCTCACCGGACAGCAAGATTTTTGCCTCCGGTTCACTCGACAAGAACGTCAGGCTCTGGAACGTCGCCGCCGGGAGACTAGAGCAGACATTGGAGGGCCATGAAACTGGCATCGTCGCTGTGGCCTTCGCCCCAGATTTAGATTGCCCGCTACTGGGTTCAAGCTCAAGGGATGAAATCAGATTATGGAACACCGCCACTGGTCAGTTGCATCATGTGTTCTCTATTCTAGAAAACAGTTCCGCAGACTTGAAATTTTCGAGCACTGGGCCATTCTTAGACACCGCAAATGAGCGGTTCTGCATTGAGGAATGGTATCACAAAGATACCAGTGAAGCTGCCAATAACGATGATCCTACTACCGGTAGCCCCTTCACGCGCACCCCCGAGCACGTACTCGGCCGGAATGATCGGTGGCTCTGTCTTGAAGGCAAGAAGCTGCTGTATGTTCCAATTGAGTACCAATTCTATTGCGCCGCGGTGACAAGCAATATTGTTGCTCTTGGAGATGACTCGGAGGTTCTGTTTGTCTCAGCTCCATAGGAAGAAAGAGTGCGCAAATATTCAGGTCATAAGAGTTTCACTGTTTATTTACAAGACCCATAGAAATGAAGAGCCGAGGAACGGTTAGGCTGTTAGGGCTGGAAGGAAGGATGGAGGGGCTGCCCGGACGGAATCACCCCACCTGATAAATAAGAGCGGGGTTGCCCCAACCGTCGCAACTTTTCGTACAATATTCTTCTTAAAGACCACTCGGCTCTTCCTAGCATGTAAATTGCAGATTATCAAAGTCAAGTGCTCCATGTATTGAATCCAATGATCTATGAACGCCCTAAATTACAGTAGGCGGAAACAGAAGCCACGCCGCGCTATCACTCCACAGTCCGTTTGTGACAGCTACAGCTTGCTCAAGCCGACGCCTTTAAGCAGGGATCCCACGTGGTGGAACCTCACTGTTGGTATGTGCGGTATGATTACAGCTCACCAGCCTCAACGACGGTAGGCGTGAAACTGCTTGTCGGAGTGCCGTTTTGGCTACCAAGAGCCTCAATCTCCTTGACAACCTTGTAAGACTCAGCATCAGCAACCTCACCAAAGACGACGTGCCGGGTGTCGAGCCATTCGGTCACGACGGTGGTGATGAAGAACTGGGAGCCGTTTCTATAGCAATTATCAGCGGTTGGTTCCAGCCACAGAGCTGTCTTTCGATGCGACCAACGTACGTGTTCTTTCCAGCGTTAGCCATGGAGAGAATGCCAGGCTTGTTGTGAGTGAGCTTGAAGTTCTCGTCGTCGAACTTGTTGCCGTAGATGGATTTACCGCCGGTACCCTGAAAGGAGCGCCCGTAATCAGTATATGCAAGGGCAAAGAGCAACCCGGTAAGGTGTATCGCGAGGACTCACGTTGCCGCGGGTGAAGTCACCACCCTGAATCATGAACCCAGGGATAATGCGGTGGAAGGGGGAGTCCTTGTAACCGAAACCCTTTTCACCAGTGCATAGCGCGCGGAAGTTCTGGGCTGTCTTGGGGACGACCTCATCAAAGAGGTTGAACGTAATGCGGCCGGTCTTGGCTGCAGTATAACAATGCCATTGTTAGCGATTGGCCGGACCTTAAAACATTGTAGATCGATAAGCAAGCAATTGGCTTCCTAACAACACCGCAGGCCCGCAAACCAATGCCAATAGAAGGATGAGGGGTAAATATAGTCTTGCGTTCGCGCAAAACAATAGAATCACTCACGGGCACCCTTATGTTCGTACTTCACATCGAAGTAAACCTGAGAACCCATAACCGCAGCAGACTGGTGGAAGCCACGGAGCGAGAGGAAGGACTGATTGCAATTGAACACGGAGGAGAGGGGTCGAGCAGGGAACGACGAGCATGGTGGGGTTAGCACCGACTTGAGGCTGCGGGAGAACATTGTTGCTGGACGGTGGAGGGGCCTGCGGTGCGGGAATCGGCCGACGAGGTGGTCTGTGCTTTGGTTTCCGTGCATTAATACGGTGGTCCGAATAAGCCAATGATGCAGGTGCTGGAAAGAGCGAGTGACTCAAGCTTGAGCTTGAGCTTGAGCTCGAGCTTCAGGCTTTTCGTAGCCAGGAGGGTTTGGGGCAAGGTGGAGAGCTTGGTAGGTGCAGACGGGGCCAGCGTGATGAATCGTCTCGATAGACTCACCTTTTAAGAGGTCGAAAAGTGGTGGACGGTAGTTCGCAAAGATTCAAATGCCGTCAAAAGCTGGACGTTTCGAAAGCAAGAAAGCCTCCAATTGAATCGAAGACAGCACGGTACATAAAAATGACGATTGTATAGCGAAAAGATGGTAGTACAATATAAGTACAGTTGGATTCGATGAAGCAAGATTGTTGCTGGACGACGAACGCGAAAGCTAGCAGGGCCCAGTGGACTTTTGTAGCTCACCTGTGGATACGGTCACGTGATCACAAACTTGCCTCCCCGTCTTTGTCTGGGCTTTGTCCGAACTTTCCGACGAGAGTTCGAATTTGACTCTCTGATTGCAAATTTGAAGTGTAATTGAGAAAATTTGGTTTGAATGGAAAGTGTAATGTTGAATATTCAAGTCTAAATGCAAGAATCGAAACAAAAAAGAACCAAGCCACCCAAATCCAACAGATATAGGTCCGGACATATGGTACTCAAGAACCAGCAGAATAAGGTTGAGTAAAGAAGAACGCTAATTGAGAAGTATAGATAGATAGGTAGGTAGACAAGAAAAAGGCGTCCGTTCACGTTGGAGGAATAAAGATGGTACAAATACAGCTCATGAAAGCTAAAAGGGGGAATAGATCGAATATGGATAAAAGAAAAAGGGCAATGGAAGGGTCGTAAGGGAATCCACCGAATAGTCTAACTCTTCGTTCCACATAGTTGCTCATTTTCATGCATGATCGGATGAGTTCAGTGCAGGCAAAGAATTGAAACCGCGAGACTGAGCAGTTGGCGCTGACAACATTGGTTCGTCGAATGGATGTGCTTGGGAAGTGGAAAAAGGAATGGAAGAAGCGACCAGAGAAACAAGGCGTATGAGAGCCGTAAAACGATGGCGAACTTTTTGTAAGACAGCCTCTACCGGAAGTCATCGTCTTCGGCATCATGGTGATCCGAAGAATCCAACCGCTGGACAAGCTCCTTGGTCTCGCGGGCGATCTCAAAGGCGATAGGTGGTAGCTGGTTCGTGTATGACCGGAGCTGCGCGGGCTCCTCCGCCTGTTCGCCCTCAGCGGCTGCGCCGACGAGACGGCTCCTCTGGTATTCGAGGGTTTGAACACTGGTACCGGCGCGATGCCGAAGGGCCGGGTTTGTCTCCGGCTTGCTGATAAGATGCTCAGTGGACATCGAGACATTTGTGACGATCGATGCGATAGCAGAGACATGAGTGCGGATTGTGGTCATGCTCTCATCTCCGCGAATGCTAGCAACCAGAGATTGGATTGATTGAACTAGGCCGTCCGCTTGGTCTTCCACGTAGAACTGTACGAATTAAAAGTCAGTAAATGCGTATCATAAAGCCGCCGAAAGGGAGAATCTGCTTACTTTCAGTTCCTGAAGTTCATGGTTCTCCGGTTCGGGGTAATCATGCTTCAGACCGTTGGTAACGTGTTCTGATTCTGGTGGAGGGCTCATGGCACTATAAACAGAGCCATTGCGACTATGTCTCTGGCTAGGTGCCACGCTAAAGAAGTCAGGCGATTTCATAGCCGCAAACTGCTCCTCGTCATCGTCGTTCAGCTCATCGGCAGGCGTGGGCCTAATCTTCACAAGGCGAATAAGTTCAATGACAGCAGTCGACATGTGCGAAGCAGCGGCATCTAGGAGTGAAATCGGAGAGAGTCCGCTTGAGTTGGCAAAGTTCTTCGAGGCCGTTATCAGGTTGTTTGCGGTTGCAGACACTTTGCGCGTAGCCTTCGCACATTCAGGTGATTCAGAGCGTTGGCCGAATTGAACGTCTTGCAGGACGTGGCGGACAGCAATAACAACAGCCTTGATCTGTTGCATAACTTGCTGATGATCCTCGGACCGTGCAACACGAAGGAGCTCATCGATAGAAATCTGAAACTTGGTGACATGAACATCCTTGATAAGGCCATCATCTTGCAAGAATTCGTTACTCTTGGCCACATTGTTGACGTCTGAACGGAGCTCCTCAATGCCGGCAGAGGATGCCCGAAGATGTCGAAGCTGTGTCTTCGCTTTCGCGTATCGGCTTTTCCAGGTCTTGATCTCCTCCTCTAATCTGTGGACTTCCTCGGATAATCGCTCTTCATGCTCCAACCTCTCGTGACTCTGCTCCGACAACTCTCTCATCTCCATTAAGAAACCAGCTGCTTCCCGTCGAACTTCTTCTGTCACCTGTTGCTGCTCTCGTAGTTCGGTTTGCAGCTTCTGATGTTGTATCTCGAGACTAGCGAATCGAGCCTGCAGTTCAGGGTCTCCGCCCTCTTGTTTTGCGGGTCCCGAAAGCTGCTCTTGAAGGTCTCTTTCCACGGCCTCATGTTCTGCTCGAACCTTCTCTAGCTCATACTGCAATGAGCTATTCAAATCCTCCGCCTTGTGTATCTTGTTTTCAAGCTCGTACTTCATGTCGTCCCACTCTTGTCGCTCGGCGTTGCTGATCTGTATGGCTCGTTAGTATTCACAGCAGGGTTTGTACAAATCAATATATATTTACCTGTGACTTATCCTGATCTTCCTGGTATTTCGCGATTTCCTCCTCTTTCGCCTTGAGCAACTCCTCTAGTTTGTCCACTTCCTGCCGGTCTTCCTGGAACTTGCTGATTTCATCGTCCTTGCTTTTGAGCGACTCTTCGAGTTTGGCGATCTTCTCTTGTAAGGTTGACACTTGCGTCTGCGTATCCGCCAACAATTTCCTCTCTCCATCGCCAATCGTCGTTGCAGTCCCACGTCTACTCCGCAGAAAGGAGTCGAGAGCAAAGGCGTCGCTTCGGGAATCGTAATCGTCTTCGGTACCAGCGTCGTCGTCATCCTCCACCATAGTACTTTTGGTGGGAACGATAGTGTTTTTGCCCATCGGCCCTTCACCGTTCGTACTGGCCGCGCTAAGAGACATTTTCCGAGGAGGATACATCGGGCTTCCAGGAGGCCCCCCTGAAGGGTAACCTCTTCCCATGCGCGGCGGACCTCGCGACTGCGAACGTCGGCTACCGGGAGGTGGAGGGTATCCCCCAGGACCTGGCGCAGGACGACCACGCATGCTGGGTGCAGGGCTAGCTCGGCGAGAATCTTTAGCAGGGAACTGCGGAAACCGTCGTTCTAGTTCGTTGAAGACATCGGCAGCTAAATCCCGAAAGCGTTGGTGCTGAAGCGAGGCAAGTTTCTGACGAGCCTGGTTGCGCTTTTCATGAAAATCTCCTCGCGGAGGAAGAAACGGTGGGATATCGGGGCGGGGCGGCCGATTAGGAGACGGCATAGCCTGCTGCCGCCGCAGCAACTCGTCGTAGACATCTGTACTGAGTTCGTGAAACTGGGTTGGCGAGAGCCGGAGAAGTTTGTCCTGTGCCTTGCTCGATTTTCTGTTCGATCGCTCGTCCCGATAACTCGAATACAAGAACCTTCTGAGGGCGGAATAATGCTGGGCTAGAATCTCCTCCACCTGTCTCTGCCGCCTGCTCCGCCGGTCCCCCAATGTTCCATCGCTAGATCGCGCGGCAACGGAGTTAGGTGGAGATGGGTTGCCTGAGTCACTTAATTGCGACGATGAACCGTTTGGCATAGTGGCACTGTTCGGTGTTCCCGGCACGCCGGAGGTAGGAGGAGTTGCCAAATTGCTGCGGTTTGAAAAGGTAGGGGAGAAAGGCGCATCAGACTTTTGGTATTGATTAAGCCCCGACCAGTCACTTCCGTCTACGGAGACGGGCGACATGGTCCCTGATTGACCATTCATGGGGTCAAGCGAAGTTGACCGGTATGTTATTACCCTCGCGACAACTGCGTGCTATAAATATGTTGTACAATCCACCAATCGATCGCGTGATTACTCGTATACATTCACGGTTCGGAGCGACAATGGCATCGGGAGGAGGATAGACGTCCGATCACGGGGAGGAATGCGGTTCTTCCGGGACTCGGGAGAGGAGGTAGTTCGATCGCAGCGGGTAGTAATGAACCAGAACCGTTGAAGAATTATACAAAAGAGTGCCAACTTCCAGCCAAAAAAGGGTGAAGTCAGATGGGCGGATCGTAAAGGAGGCTGATGCGAAGCGAATGAGCCGTGGACTCGTAGTAGGCGACTAGCGGGAATGAGGGAGCGCCGATGGAAACAAGAATTGAAGAATCAAGAGAAGAATATTAGAGAATAGAACAAAGGACAGAAGCAGGCCAGTCCGTCGAGGAAGAAGTCCAAAGAGTGGAGTGACGACTCGCGGCTGTTGAGGGAGAAAGATCAAGATCCAGAACAAGAGTCGAGCTGGAGATGGAGAAAAAGAGTCCCAGACCTCTCTCTTCTGCCTCTTGTCACACTGTGACTGTCACTCAGCGAACCAAAGTTGACAGAGAAATTCCAGTTCTCGAGAGAAAGGGGATCAGCAGGCGTTATTATCATAGTCCTCATCAAATTAACCACAGCATCCCCCCCAGTCTCCCAACGAATCAAGCGCGCTGAAAGGGGGCGGAAGCCTGCGATGCAACTCAAGTACACCAAAAAGCAAGTTTCCCAACTATCCTACAGTCACGTACATTCCAGTCCAGTCTGAACATACTATTTAAGTCTAGTCTGGTCTGCAAGAAACAATGATTAACTGAATTCTTTGTCCTACCCCCTCATTCCAGCATCATGATCCCAAAGCCAACCATGGAATTCAACAAGCAGCGGCCAGCCATTCTCCCTCCCACTCTTCCACTGGACGCCAGCAACCACCGATCCTGAGTTTTGAGTCCAGAATCCGTCCGCTTAGTGTGGTCCTTAGTTCCTTGTCCTCGCCGATGTGGCGGTGCGACTGGCCGACTGCCTCGCCCGCGGCCCAGCCCAGCTGAGGCCTGGCTATCGAACGGCGTCCACGAGGTAGAAGAACCTAGTTTTCTATCGCACCTGCAATCTAGGAGCTCCTTGAGATACTATGCCACGAGCAAACCATCTCTGTAGTCGCCCTTGATTTTGTATTTGCCCGCAAGACCTCGCACTCGGACTCTCGCGCTCGCACTCCCGCTCGCCTGGCCAGTGGCCCCGGCCCCAGCGGCTCGTCTATTCCAAGCGGCCGCGGCCAGACTCTTGCCCTCTCCATCCTTTTTGATGAACCGCTCCACATTTTTCTTTCTCGGGCTTAGTTCAGGAGTTTGATGGGATTCGGGAAAAGTGCACGGCTGCATTATTGTGTCTATGGGGGAATTATACGGAATACGACCGGTTCTTGCATGGCTTGAGCAATAATGCCATTGTTGGTTAGACTAGATAGTCTATACTATATAGTCTATGCAAGTGCATTTATTTTCAAACGATAGCACAAGCTTATCGTGTGAATTTGATTCGATTAGTATACTTCATATAGTTACTATCCATACATTGCGAACAACCAGATTCGAATACTTCTCGGACATGATCCGCTGAGCATCAGCTCTGATTCTTGCTTTATGCAACGCCCGATTGCTCGGGTCCTTGCTTTTCGGTGGTAGTTGATGTTCAGGTATTTCTTGTAATGTACTCTAATGCCCAGACTCCAGTAAGTTTACTCTCATGAAATGAATCGTGACCGTACTCTTGACTTAACGACCGCCAAAGAACCCACATGTAACCAAAAGCTCGAAAAATTTATAGCGGAAGCGGGAGGGAGGCCGCAGTGAGCGAAACGAGTGAGATAGGGATATGACTCCCGATTGGCGTCATAGAAAGCCTGATGGCGTCGTGATTTGTCGTGAATGAGGATGGGGGAATGGAAATGGGTAATTTTCCATGGGAAAATTGAGGTCTATTTCGAAGAGGTCATGGAGAGTCCTCGCGTGGCACCAACGGCCGCTGAAACTGGTGTTGCTGACCGCGTGGGAGCTGCACTGCGGTTGTGGGCCATGTGCGCCCTGACAAGGTGTCCAGCTGCAAGTGCGGAACACAAGCTCAGCTCTCCAGCGAGCACGGCGGCTGCCACGATACGAGCCAGCTGGCGCGCGTTGTCACCGGGGTTGGTAGGGTGAGAACCACGGACGCCGAGGAAATCGAGCATCGCAGACTGGGCTTCAAGGATAGTACCACCGCCGATGGTGCCGACCTCGATTGAAGGCATAGACACAGCAATCTGAAGATTACCATTTGAGCTAGACATTTGTTAGCACGCACTCACGAAAAGTCATTGACCAAGTTATAAAAAGATATACTCACTTCTTCATCGTGGTAATGCAGCTGCTGCTCTCAACGTTTTGCGCGGGATCCTGACCAGTCGCGAGGAAAATCGCAGTGACGATGTTGGAGGCGTGAGCGTTGAATCCACCCAAGCTGCCTGCCATTGCACTTCCGATCAAGTTCTTGCTAGTGTTCAATTCCACTAACGCATCCACATCACTCTTGAGCACGTTGCGGACAACATCACCGGGAATTATGGCCTCGGCCACAACAGATTTACCACGGCCATCAATCCAGTTGAGAGCAGCGGCTTTCTTGTCGGTACAGAAGTTACCAGAAACAGAAATGGTAGCCATGTCATCGAACCCACATTCCGTAGCCATGACATGAAGAGCTTTCTCGACACCCTTCGAAATCATGTTCATGCCCATAGCGTCACCAGTAGTCGTCTTGAATCGAATGTACAAGTAGGTACCAGCAAGAGCAGTCTTCAAATGTTGTAGTCGAGCGAAACGGCTGGTGGAGTTGAATGCGGTTGTCATGATGTTCTTACCCTCGTCGGAGTCGAGCCAAACCTTAGCAGCAGCAGCCCGTGCAAGCGTAGGGAAACCGACGCAGGGACCACGAGTCATGCCATCGCCAGTCAGGACAGTTACTGCACCACCGCCGGCGTTGATAGCCTTGGCACCACGACTGGCACTAGCCACCAAGACACCCTCAGTGGTCGCCATGGGGATGAAGTAGCTTTGCCCATCAATGGTAAGAGGGCCCGCAACTCCGAGAGGCAATGGCAGGTTACCAATGACATTCTCACAGCATGCACCATGAACAAGTCCGTAGTTGTAGTCTTTGTAAGGCAGCTTTGATGTCTCAAGCGAGCTGGTAACAGCAGACGTTGCCGCGGTCCTAGAGACGACAGCCCTGCGAATCTTGACAGCTCGGGTGAAAGCGTCAACTCGGCTCATAAGCTCTTCATTCTCCAGAGATTTCTCTAGGGCGTATCCAGGAAGTTTTCCACGCAGAGAGAGCTCAATAAGTTCCTCGTCGCTCAGGTAGGAGGCTTTCTTGGCCTTCAGCATCGCCTCGCATTCCTCCATGCTTCTCTTGGGACCAGGTGGGTTCAGATCAACCTTGGGATAGACCTTCGGCTTGGCGGGTTCCTTGGGAGCAGGAGTAGATTGAGGCTCCTTGATGCTCCATCTTGCGGCATTGAACAAGTATCCATTGAGGACAACGCTCAGTGTCAAAACAGCGATAATCCATTTGCTGATAACCGGATCCTCAATGCTCTTCAAGAGACCCTCAAGCACCCGTCCACCAACAGCGTCCAGAATCTGGTCAGTGTATTCGATTTCGAAAGACCGGCTCTCCCCCAGCTTGGCATAATGCACGGAAGGCAGCTCAAGCTTGTACTTGATGGGTGGGACAACGGTCACAATTGTCTCCGTTTTTTGGCTCTTGGCAGAAACGTAGATCGCATCAAGACCATTCTCGGCAACCTTGAAGGGATCAATCGGCGTAGGTGCGAACACATTGCACAGAGGGGACAAGCTGCTCGAGTTGCGGAACGGGATCGTGGACATGTTCACCACGTTGACCAGGATGAAGCCTCCAACCATAAGGAACTTGAAACGGCGCACATTGTTGGATTTGACCTTGCGTCCGAAGACGCTGGCATCATCGCCATTGTCCGACCCTGAGCCAAACCAATCGTTGTTAGAGGCGACCTTTTCTGCGACGCGGTGAGTAATGCCATCTTCTTCAAGAGCCTTGCGAAGTGCCACATGACGCCGGATACGTGTGATCTCCAGCTTGATGCAAAGAATTGTAGTGTAGAAAGTGAAGAGCAAGAGGCAGTCGAAGAAAAGAATCCACGCAGCGAGGAAACAGAATTGTCTCAGACCACCCTGGACTCCAGAAGCAGCTCCCGCAATGAGAATCGCAATTTCGATACAATAATCTCTGACAATCTCAGCACCTTGCTCCTTAATAGCCGTCTGAATAGAATCCTGAATGGAAATAGGAGTCGAATTGGCGGGACCTTGACGCTTCTTGTCTACCGAAGCATTGAGAACGGCCCGTGTTAAAATGATTGGCTTCTCAAAACCAATCGTTGTGACAAGGAAGGGAAGGCCTTCCGAGAGGAGAAGTACGTTGATGGGAACTCCGAACTTCGTCGTAACTAGGAGGCCAAACAGGAACGCAAAAATGCCAGAGAAAAGGACAGTGGTTGCGAGCCAGAATTTCGAGCCTAGCTGCTTCATAGAGAAGAAAAGAGAGGCAAAACTGAGGTGCATCGCCGCGTAACCCAAGGTCATGATGACAATATCAATTGTTTCAGCATGCTGTTGGGAATCAGTAAAATATATCAGCAATGGAGAATGAGCACTGAGTTACCTTAATCAAGTCCACGAAGGAGCTCCACGCATCTGCGAGCCAGAACCTAACGGATCCGCTGGTTCCATTGACAGGACCTCGCGTGGCACGCATGATCCATTGTTTTTGCTCCCCTTCTTCATCTTCGATGGTTGGGTCGGGAAGCTCTTGGACCGCACTCAGGAACTGAGGAACCTGCTCAAACGGAAGAGTGAAGACAAGAGACGAGTCATGCGAGAACGGAGAGAACAAGTTAGGGGTATGCGGGAGGCGACGGGCAGAGGCATTAGCGGGGACGGGTAGAGTATCGGCAACGGGTGCGGTCGACGTTGACTTGGACACAGAATCGGGGAAAATCAAAGTCATGAGAGCCAGATGCTGGGCGGTCTAGTGATCATTCATGATTAGAACAGAAGGAAGAAACGGCTTGAATATTTCGTGGTCTCTCACCTCGTAATCCTCCTGGGTCAACGACTCCTCGACTTGCCATTTCCAGGACGTGCCCTCTCCCAACCTGAGAGTTCTATTCCCAAGTAGAAGGGAATCGACATCGACCTGGCCGACAACATTCTTTGGGTTCCTAAATGAGTCGAACAAACTGCCCTCGAGAAGGCCGACATATGTCGTACTGGCAAGAAGGGCAATCACGACGATGGTGTGGATCGGGTGAATGCAGGCGCGACGAGAAATGGACTGCAAACCACTGGTAACCTGACGCTTAAGCCATGAAGGCTCAGTCTCAGCGCCCCCGTCTGCCGTTCGAAGATTCCTCCGTATCAGTGTAGAAGCCATGGCGGGAGGAGGCGGTGTGGGTGAGGTACAAAAGTACCTAGGGAGGTGTGATGATGCGGATGGGTCACCAAGCCAGAGACCCTATCCGATATCCTCAATTCGCGCAAGCCGTGTTGAACAATGGACCTGGCGCAATTCTGAGCAGTTTCCGAGAGCTCAATGGCATGGGCGAGGAAAGGGGAGGCTATTTTTTTGCACGTAACGAACTTCGAAAGACCTAAGAAATTTTGCCGTTAGTGAGTAATTCCCGCCAATGACCAGCCACTATGAAGGGGGCGGAGGGAAAGGGAAACGATGAGAAAGAAGCGGCGAAGGCGACTACTGGGAAGGGCGAGTTAAGACGCCTGTGTTATGCAGACATACCTGGAGACGCGCGATGTGCAATCCGTCGATGTAGGACCGGAGTAATTCAGGATTCCTCAAAATCCCAATCGTTCCGTGAGCCGGTTCCCTAGAGAGTCTGATCCCCCTAGGCTGCACACTCGGGTCAGTCGCGTCGAGTCTTCGCAGCAAAAGCCAACAACCCCTGAAGATGTGCACACTCAACAAGAAAGGCACCGCAACAGAGCTTGAGCCACCCGTGACCCTTGGAAAGGGAATCGGAGTTAGGTAAGCCGGCGAATTTTGCCGCCTAGAAAAACTTGCCCTTTTGGGAAAGGACTGAGTTGCGAGGACTCAGGAACCAATCAGGTGGCGTGGTGAGGGCCACAGCACTATTGAAATCGAAGATGGAAGGTGTGGCTGATCAGTGCCGGCCCAGGTATAGGTTCAAGGATGAATTCCTAGGGGCGGATTCCAGGAGAGAGAAGAAGAAAAAGGAAGCAGAAACGGCCAGCAGAAAGGGGGGCTTGGGGGGAATAAAAAAGCTGGCAGAATCGAAAGCTGGGTACCGGTCCTTGTCCAGGCCAAAGCAGGCTAAGTGGGATTCCGAACCGACGGGCCACAGGCTCACAGCTGTACCCCCCAGCAGTAGCACTGAAGATCCCTCGCTCGAGCCAAGGACGTTATTCTGCAGTGGTTTTCGATCGTTGTGTGCACTCGTTATGTAGCTCCCGCGGCCTTGATGACGGACTTTGTGTGCGGACTTTGTGCGGACTTTGAGGGTGAGTTACAGTGCTATCAGAGGCCAAATCTCTCAAATGCGCCTCGAACTGTCAGATAGTACTTACTAGGACCTCTCACACCGTATGCTAGCTGCGGAGTAAATATTCGGTATCGAAAAATACTCCGGCAATATGTGAGAAAAGAAGATGTCTTTGTTATCTACTCCGTCCCAGACCTCAATTTTAAAGCTGAGAGCAAAAAGCAAAACAT
This sequence comes from Aspergillus undulatus, assembly GCF_047715775.1. NCBI lineage: Eukaryota > Fungi > Ascomycota > Eurotiomycetes > Eurotiales > Aspergillaceae > Aspergillus > Aspergillus undulatus. The sequence continues at coordinate 424,676 of NW_027396621.1, read as the reverse complement.
CGAGAACCCCTCCGTCGGGGTTGCCTTTCCTGGCCAAAAGCGAGTCAGCGGCTGCTGACATCCGAAGAGTCTGTTACATGAGACTCGGGAAGGGTATTCTAGCCCGACAGCTCCGCCAGCTGGTTGGTGACTCGAGAGTCACATCAAGCTGCTTGGAATACAAGTTGCGCATGCATAGTGCATGGTACATGGGGTAGTTGTTGTACGCGGGCAGTCATGATGATGAAAGCAGATGATCAACATCGACCTAAGAAGTCATTCTCCCAGGGCCAGCTCCAAGTCAACAATGAAGCTTGGAGGTTCAAACAGCCATTGATGTAGGGCAGTGAAACATTGGTTAAGTTTCATCGCTTTATCCCCCGATCTCAGGCTGCGGCAGCCCACAATGGACAGATTATAAAAAGCCCCTCTATGACGGAGTCTGAGCAACGGTTACCGGCTAGTTTACTTTCAAACTATGAGCGACATCCATGCCGCATTGTGGTTGCGGTCTGCACGAAACGATATCTTGTGTTGTTTATTACCAGCAACCAGCTGAGCTCAACCTGGCGGATCAATGCAAGGGAAACTATAGTCATGGACCCAGTAAATGAGGCAATTATTCTTCAGAAAAAGACTGCAAGCCACTTGAGATTATTCACAGAAACGCTGTCCCTCCCACCTGAATCACGTAAGAAAGAGAAAAGTCCCCTCCCTCATCTTTGAAGCCATTCAGTGTCAAATCATTGATTGGTGGGGGACGCTGAGTCTTCGACTCTTGGAGGGCCACTTGACGGGGTTACCCACTTTTTATAATCTAATCAATCAATCTTTCATCTGCGAAACCGGAGCCCGCTCTGTATTTTTCGCCTTCGAAGTCGTGCTGTTCCGGTAGAAAGGGCCATCAAACGGACCAAATTAAGTTCCTGAGATAGTCCAGGAGCTTTTCAAATTGCATAGTGGCCGTAGCAAAGCTGGTGTAATCAAATGCAAACTGAGGGGGGCACGAAATCCGTTCCGATTGTTGTGTAGCTTGATAATACGAAAGGAGCTTTGACGATTTCTGGGCACTGGCCACTGGGCAAAGACACCTGAACTCTAGCCGAGGAGCCGTTCCGTGGAAGCAGCAGAGATTGGAACGTGGGTGGACCGTGGCATGCCGCGTGGGTGAAAAATATATTTCGTCTCGTGGTTGATAATCGATTGAAATTTGAACTTCGTCAACAATACTGATACGTACACCTGGAGGGGGTGTTGGGGGTGTCAGAGGTGTAAGCCTTTCTTCCCATTTAGTTGGACATACAGAGTTTGGCCTGACAGCTGATAGTTTATTGCTCTAGTTTATTCAAAGCCGTATCTATCTAGATCTAGTTCCTCATCGATCCTTCGATTCATCTGATTCTCATTCTTATCTCCAACCGTGGAGCTGGCGATAGAGTGGGCGTAGCTCCTGTTTCGAATAAATTTGTGAGGATTCCCAATTATACTATGTTAATGTAGGTGAATTGCTGCAATTGTTTCAACAATGTGCACTATTGTAGGGAAAGTGCGGGAGGGAACCTAAGCAAGCAGATCGGTTGGCGTCATGCCACAGTCATCAGTCACCACAAACGTTGAGGCTCATCTGTTAATCTGCGCGGCTTCCATAGACTTCTCTTCGCTTCCTATCGACCAGGCTATTTGTCTTTTTGCGCCTTCCTCAATGTGAAATTAATTCACCGAAGCGAAGGGCCTTCCCACGTTGCCGTTGCTTGTTTCCATTCGCGCCCGGTCCTGTCGGCGCTTAGGCGCCGACTCTCCACGCAAACAACGAGGAGTAGGAGCTCACACCACCCCTCCCTGCTTCGACATCTCAGACAGCGCGTACCTTCAGCCAGGCGTTCTTGACAATGCCCAATTCAACACACCATGGAAGTCGGGGCCAATCAAGGACCTCCTTCCCCCTATAGCCTTCAGATCTGCAACACCTGCAAAGATCATCAAGGGTCCAAGACGCCTAGATCGTGCAGATTCTCCGTGCAAAGCTATTAGGCGCTGATGCTATTTCCGGGCCTGCTCTGCGGTTACAGATCTGAGTTCTGACGGCGCTAGATGCGTTCTTGCAGCAGAGCCCTAGAAAGCATGCGCTCACAGCCAATCGTCGCGTGCCCACTCTACTATCTTGGGCATGTCACCCAGCAACAGCAGGTAACGATCACCAACCACGCTTCGTACAATTTTAACCTCGCATGACATCTGGAACAAGGTTGACGCGCATCCAGTGATTGTCCCTCGCTCTCTCTTTCGCGTCTTCTACTTTCTTCACTTGGTGTTGCATCAAGCGCCCTCAACCGGCTTCCATGTGTTTCGACTGAATGGTCTAACAAACCAGAGCGTTTATTGAGATGTTTTAAATGACTCATTCCCTTGGGAATCAGTCATGTCACGGCTCCTCTGCTTTTATCCTCATGGCTGGCGCGGGACAGACAGAGTGAAAGATCACCTAAGAACGTTTATTGTTTCAAGGGCAGTCATCCGAGCCCAACACATTTCTTGGACAAGATCTCGAGACCGCTTTCATTGTCTGTCATTTGTTAGAATCAGCTTTGTCTGGTATGTTGCTTTGTGGTTCTGACCATTGTGTTCAAACAAACCAAGAGACTCGAGATATGGCTGCTACCTGCTAGAACAATGGACATATAAAGGTCTGCCCTTCCCCAACTAGTCCCTTTTGAGAAGTGTTACTTGACAGTCCTGATAGTGGTACTGACCTTGTAATCAGCAATCCTAGTCTAACACGCTGGCCGATGTTATTTTTTTATTTTTTTTTTCTTGATACTACCTCAACACTGCGAAAGTCATAAGCAAAAGAAAAAAAACACATCAACCAATCCATAATGAACAGCATGCGCGTCATCGGGCAGAGGCTGGTCCTCATTGCCCTTCTCTTCACATCAGCCTACGCTCACTCGTGGGTGGAACAGCTTATGGTGATTGCACCTAACGGGACATTTGTCGGTTCGCCAGGATATCCTCGCGGATACGTTGCTCGCTCAGATCCCTCCTTCAGCGACCCAACCATGATGTACCGGCTCCCCGTCGCCCCCAACCCGGAAGTCACCAAATCAGACAATCTTTGCAAGGACACTCAACGGAAGCAAATCCAGCCTGACGGATACCCGCGATTGCAGGCGAGCGCTGGCGCCGCGGTTGCCATCCGCTTCCAAGAGAACGGCCATGTAACACTTCCGGAAAACACACCAGGCAAGCCGAAGAACCGTGGAACGCTTTACATCTACGGAACTTCAGAACCAAAGGAAGACGAGCAGTTCCTGGATGTTCATAAGGTGTGGACCGAGGATGGAACCGGCGGTGATGGGCGCGGCGCTCTCCTAGCGAAGCGAGACTACGACGATGGACGCTGCTATCAGGTTAATGGTAATGAGATCTCCACAACTCGACAAAAGGAATTTCCACATGAGGTGGACCCGAACATGGGAATGGATTTGTGGTGTCAGGCAGATATCGCACTACCGAGCAACGCACCATATGGGAAACCGTACACGCTTTATTGGATCTGGGATTGGCCTACTGCTGCTGGTACTCCTGATACACCCAATGGCAAGCAGGAGATCTATACGACCTGCATGGACGTGGACATTGACGACAGTGCAAATGCCCGGAAAAATGAGGCGGCGAATTATGACCACGAACAGTCTTTGAACGGTGCCTCAATTCCCGAACAGTTTAAGGTGATCTTTGCGGCTCAACAAGAAGAGCCTGCCGCTTCAACTTCGTCTTCGACGCCAACTTATACCCAGTCACCTTCAACTCTCGCCACCACACCTTCTCCCCAGCCAGCGACCGGATCTCCCGTGGCGACAGTCACAGTGACCTCCTATGTGACATCTACCCTAGTGGTCACTCCAACTCCCAGTGGTTAACCTACTTTGAGAAACCGTCATTTTGAAGCGTTGCATTTGAATGTGAAACGACTCGTTGCATGGGTGGTGTTTGTACAATAAATGGGCCGAATCAAGCCCGGTTTTTTTCATTCACTCTTTGGTCAGCTGGCCTGGCCAGAGATATCCCTTTTTCCTTCAAACCTATCTTCCAGCTTCCTTCGTTGTCTGTATTGGGACGGTCTCCAGTTTCATCGCATGCATGTCGAGAGATATACGTTCAAATATATGTTGAATTTGTCAGGGAAAAAAATGGAAGAAAAAAAGCTCACAGTAGTTGCGTCTCACTCTTTTTGGAGAGACCTAAAAGATGTATAATAGGCCAGTAGTCCATAATATCCTCTCTTTCCATCAGTGTCTGGATGGGAATGACTTACGGGACTGAAGCAGGTACATTGATGCCTGGTTTACGAGGCATATACGGAGTAGATCTGAAACAATCACGTGCTAAGGACCGTCGAAGTGGAAGAAGCAGCGAGTTCGGACCAGCATTCTGCCTGCTCAGGTCTGGGTTGCAGTCGATGACTTGGACAATTTCATTATAAATCTATTTTCTCTTAATTCCGGTCAGCTTTTATCTATATCCGCGCCCTGCGTTAAACGGCGCGACTTGATCAGCCTGCAGGGCAGGGACTTGAAGAGAGACAAGCGAACGACTTCGAGAGACGCCGAACTCCACAGCAATCCCGACTGCGCCTCGTCACTCGCCGGTTCCTTAACGCTTCGTTTCGTCTCTTCGGTGTTGAGAACGAGGTTGAAAGCAGGGTCGAAGTGACCTACAGAGCACGGCAAGGGATTTTAGCTGATGAGCACAGCACCTGGCTTCCTCTTCGTCGGCCAAGTAAGTTACCCTCGCCACATCTCCGATGGCTCTGCTGGCGCTGGCAATTGGACGCAGGATACAGCTCCTGTGTGCAATTAGACGCCCATCCCCTCGTTTCCCACTACCTGTGCTTTTTCCCCCCTCTTCTCTTCCCTCACCCTCCCTACCCCTTCCCGATTCTCGCATCGTTGAGTTGGTCTTCAGCGTCTCTGACATCTACTGGCGCGTAACTGCGCTATATTTAGCACCTAGATTTACCCTGGACAATTCAGACTCTCGAGCGCGGAAGAAACACCAATCCGAAACACCTGCATAGCAAGCAATCTCCCCGCTGTCATTGGCCTCTAGCGATTGGAAGGGTTCGCGAACTGCTTCAGTAATCCGCCCGCTGGAACCGCTACATTGTTGCTGTTCCTGACGATATCGGTGGTCTTGCCCTTGGGTAGATCCGTTGGCGCTCTGTTACAACGGTGATTCATTGGGGGTGCTCTCTCGATCTCTTCGGCGTCTCGCTTTACCCTCGTATTCATTGCTTGAATCCCGACTTCGAGACCCCTTATTCGTCCCTCCGACAATAAATACCAAGAGTTGGGTCGTGCCTTTCCAAGTAAGGAGTCCGCCGTGTGCCCCTCCTAGTCGAATCGCAATTCCTCGGATCATCGTCGCTGTCCCACAATCGCTATAGCCCTTGACTCGGTGGGCGCTCATTCTGTTCATACATACTGCGGAATTTTGGTGTCTCAGTCCGCGGGCCAACATACGGAACATTGCAGAGTTGTGGGCTGGTAATCGCGATGCGAAGCTAGGGTGAACCCCAACCACCACTATTGCTTGAATTGATATTCTTCTCCAATCTCCCGGTGACGCGCAATCATCGGCTTTTGCTACAGCTTTTTTTTGGGGGGTTTCTTGCCTGACGCGGACCCGATGACTGCCACAATGACTACAACTACTTCACCCCCTCCATCACAGCAGGCTGTTTCGTCCCCTAACCTCACCGTTTTGCCCCCCCTTGTAACTGACACACCTGTCAGACTGGGCAGTCGCCAGCGATCATCCTCGTACGGGAAGGACCGCCTCTCCACATTTTCTAACCTTTCCGTAGCCTCTCAAAACCGGTCGCGGCCAGGGTCACATGTCTTCCCTATATTCCACTCCAGCTTGCCCTATGCCTTGGTCCGGGATTTCGCATATCCGACTGTCCACCCTTTTCACTATGGTCCGCTTCCACTTTCTGCGTCTGGGTTATCGAGCCCAGTAAGCGAACATCGGCGGCTATCCGACCCTCCGGCGTCCTGGGACAGTTCACGAGGTCAATGGTCTACACAACCTTGGGGTACGGACACCGGTCAAGGGCATCAACAACTTCCGGCAATGTCCTTCGGCGACGGGCCGCCATACAGCGAGGACGAAGACTTGCATAGTCCCGTCTTTTCTGTGCCACGCCATCGCAAAACCAAATCTACCGGGAGCGATTTGAATGGGAGGCTATCAGGTGGCAATAACTACTCCCGCCATTTGAGTGTATCTGCGGACAACGAGCGCGGCACATTGGTTAGTATGAACGCGGATGGAAGTGAGACTTATTATGTGAATGATGATGATGACGACAATGATGGACCCGGCGGTGATCTAGTTACATACCCGCCGAATGAGAGCCGATTTACCTATATTGGCGCATATAATGATAATCACGGGTACGGCGGAGAGGCAGGCCTTGCGTCCGAAGACCATCGCTACTCACGCGATTTCCAATTCTCAGTTGGGTGCCCAGATGAGGAGATGCACGGAAAGGCGGTTGCACTCTTCGATTTCACACGGGAGCACGAAAACGAGCTTCCTTTAGCCGAAGGCCAGGTGATATTGGTCTCGTACCGCCATGGTCAGGGATGGCTTGTTGCTGAGGACCCTCGAACTGGCGAGAGCGGATTAGTCCCTGAGGAATTTGTCCGTCTTGTTCGCGACATTGAAGGCGGCCTAACTTCACTGAACGGCGACGCCGAGGTCGAATATGAAGATGAATATCCTAGTCCGGATTCAACGGACTCTCAGCAAGAGGTTACGCCGACCTCTCATTCGGCGGCTAATGGCGATGCTTTGGAGGACCCTACAACTGGTGGCGAGGAGGGAAACAAAGAATCAAAAACAGTCCCGTCGGAGTCGGAGCAGTTGTCTGAAGCTAAACAATGACCTATGTGGAAGCATAGGCAACTGATCCATATACAAAGCTGAAAGACTTACGATCCTTGGCCGTACTTGACTTCCTTTCCTTGATGATCTCTATAGTTCCCTGGCTGGAACTCTAGACGGTCTTAATACAAAGACACCGAGATCTCAAATACCTGCAATATCATGCATGATAGACTTAATCATGACTAGCCAACTGCTATTGTCATGATCTGGATTTGAGGATGAGATTGTGCTTGCAAGCATATTGAATCATATCATATCATATTTACCTATTATAGTCGAGAAACCGCAGAGCCAGCCTGCGGTTGGTTGCACTATGCAACGCAACGCAACGCTTGCTACGAGAGTGATGTGAGTGAGATTGTACATATTTTTTCATCATTTGGAGTACTGTTCAGCGTCAGCGTCGGGGGGTCATCAATATATCAATCACTATACCACATCATACCATACCATAACTATATATCATTTAGCCAATTCGTGATTTTCCATAGCACTGCGGTAATTAGTGGGTATATCAACTAACGACCAGTAAGCACAAGAAACCCTCCGTAGTCCCTACCATACAACATTATCACATCAGACTAATCCCGCTTTACGTCGGCCCCATCTCCATCTTGGTGTCCATCTTCGCGCCCCTGTCCACAATCAGCCTCGCTCTCCACAGCCATCTCCGCAACAGCCAACGTCCCAGGCAACTCCGCGAACCTTCTATTACTCTTCATCTGCTCCATCTCAGCCTTCTCCTCAATTGTCGCCATTGCCCTGGTCCGCGTCACCTCCATCTCATGCACTGCCCGCCCCGTCCCGTCCAGCTCGACCTTCATCCGTGACGCCAGCATCGCTGCTTCCATTTCTGCTTCCCTCTCGCCTCCTTCGCTTCTAGGACTGCCTGTTTCCGTATTCGCTCCTGTCGCTGTCTCTGTCGCTGTCGTGGTTCCTCTATCCCCAGAATCACCCTCTGATTTTTGACCCTCCACATTCTGTCCCTCTTGCAGTTGCTGCTTCTGCTGCTTCCTCCTCCGCCGAAGAAAGAAAAACGCCAAGAAGACGATACTCGTTACCGCGACGGCGCCAACTATCCCACCAGCTATCCCTCCCTTTGCGGATGTTGATAGGCCGCTGCCTCCATCGCCGCTAGTACCAGTATCCTCGTCTGTGGGCGTTGGTGTTTCTGTTGTTGGGGCGGTAGAGCTCGATGTCGTGAGCGTTGTCGCAGTCGTCGTCGTCGATGGATTCGGATCAGTGTCGTTATTCATCAGGTCCCATTCCACGCAGCAGAGAATGTAGTTTGGGCCCGGGCAGGTGGGTTCGGACTTTTGTATATATAGATAGCTCAGTTAGTTATGGGTTGTTTGTTGCTAATGATAACTTCTAGGTCCAGCTTGATGGGTGTGGATCATGAGCGAGTGAGGGAGGGAGGCTATACCGGATCGTACGTCCCCGTATAGTACTCCCCGTCGCAGGTCTGGTTATCGCGGTTCTTGCAGTGGCCGCCGCCGAGGGGTGTACTGCATTCGCGGTGGAGGCAGCACTGTATTAATTGAATATTAGCTAGGATCGCGAAGGTGAGCCTGGATGAGCTCTATATGCGGGATTTCAGGGTCTCTGGGAAGGAGAAGCAAGATGGCTACATACTTCATCGCCAGGGGTATCGCGGCATTGATTGATGTAGAGGATCCCTCTGCCTGATATTTGAGTTAAATCTGCTGGGAGCTCGAAATCAAGCAGAAGGGTATGAATAGGGAGGCGTACAACTGTCACCAGGTAAACACTCCCCAGTGCCGACACCACCGCCGCCACAAGAACTATCGGACGTCTGACGACGGTTGATAGCGAAAACAGAATCGAAGGAGTCGACGGGGTGGAAGATGTGCATTCTGTACTGCACTTAACGAAGGTAAGCAAACGGCAAGGCAAGGTAGAAGAGCTTGAGGCTGTTTTAAGTTTATGGTAAGGAGAAGCAAAGAGAGAAGATGTAGCGAGCGAAGAGACGAGGAAGGAAGATGCAGCCAGATGCAGATGGAAGCTCTAGTCTTTATCTATGTATGCCTATTAGCTAAATAGCTGGTTTACTAAAGCAGGCATCAATCTCCGAAGCATAGGGTACAATAACGTCGCAGAGTCCCGTCGCATTGCATCGCATCAATTACTCCTGCCGTCAACGTCAACGCCGCCACGAAATGGCCTCGAGCCCTCCAGGCTTGTCAACTCGACAGATCACCAACGTCCACCCTCCATCACGAATTAAGGATTCTGGGATAGCTGCCACGGTGCCGATCTACGCCGTTTAGGTCTAGCCCTGCAGATCGCGACAGGGAAAATACGAGGTTTGGGACCCTGCCACTGGGCCCCGGCTGGGTGCGGCTGAGTTGGAACGTTTGTGCCTTTCGAGTCTTCATGTTTGGCGGCGTTGTTGCCTGGTTGGGGAGGCCAAGGGCAAGAATTTGAGTCTGGTATTTGAGGGGGCCCAGGCTGAGAGGCTCGTGGCGGTGCGCGATGGTGTTTGTGTCCGAGCATTGCGGGATTGACTTTGGAGGAGAGGCTAAGGAAGGAGGAAGGAGGAGAGAGTGCGAAGATGGAGATGATCGTCATCTTGGAAGGTTGATAGCCTGACAGGGTCTCGGCGCCATTTTATAAGCTTAACAGACGGGGAATAAGCACTTGGTGTGTTGACACGGGGCGACAGAGCCGAAACGAAAGAGTTACAAATCAACTGCTAATCATCAGACACGAGAATGACATTGGCATTATCCGCATAAGGAGAATAGAAGAGAACAAGCGAAGGAAGCGAATTTTATTTCCAGCAACATGACCACGAGAATCAAAGATATTTTGCAAAGCGAAGAACAGTGCCCAAGAAGTCTTAGAATGCAAGCTAAAAAAAAAAAAAAAAAAAAAAAAAAAAAAAAATCCGGAGATGGAAAGAAAATCTAGCCGAGCAGGTCATCCAATCCAGAGCTACCTGTTTTGGGTCCCTGGCCCTGCTGTGGCTGCTGCTGAGATGGTGCTGGAGACGAAAAGCCTGACGAGGGCGTACCCCAGATACCTGCGCTCGCCTTCTCCTTGGCCATACTTGCCAAGTTCGGTCCCTTGTTTGTGGCAGTGTTGGACTTTTGGATTCCTGCATTTGCGCTAGCTGATGACCATAGTGAGCCGAACGCATCGCCGGAGGCCTTTGACGCGGCGGGCTTGCTTCCGGCGGATGGGGTAGCGGGGCTCGCAGCGGATGAAAAAGATGAAGCGGATGCCATTCCTGGTCGGTGGCCCAGGCCGGCAGAAGGTCCCTGGGAGGCAACGGAGGTGAAGTAGTTGGGGGTCGCCGCCTGGTATCCGGTAGGCTTGGGCTGTGTGCCAGGCTTCGAAGCTTGCGATGAGAGTGTGGGAGATGTGAACACACTCGATGTCGGCGTCGGCGTCATCGAAGTGAACCCAACAATGCCATCCAAGTTCGACCCTTGAGTTCCGGACACGGGCCGTGGAGCAGCGAACTGAGTGTTGGATGTGGTGCTGACAGTTGAAGCGGGTGGCGCGATGTTGAATGTGTTGGACGACGCCGGAGCCGGAGCCGGAGCCGCTTGAGGTGCGGACTGGAAATCATCAAAGTCATCGTCGTCATCAGCTGGCGTAGGATCTAGCATGTTAAGGCCATTGCTGCCCGCAGGCTGTTTTCCAGCGGCAACGGAGGAGGTTGCTGGGACAGGTGCAAGTGCGGGATCGTCATCAAGAAAGTCGACGAGGTCTGGTTCAGGCGCCTTCGGGGGTTCAGGCTTCTTCGCTGGAGCATGGGGAGGACTGGCCGCGCGCCTTCGAGTGGGAGCAGCATCAGCCTCATCGTACTCGTCATACTCGTCGAACCGGTCTGTACGCCGCCCAGCATCTCCAAACTCCCCGGATGCGCCTCCGAAGCCACCACCATCACCGTAGACACCTCCGCTGTACCCGCCAAAGGAGAGGCTGTCACTGCCAAAGCCTCCATATCGACCGCCGCCGGAGCTCCCAATTCCACCTCCGATCCCACCTCCAATGCCCGCTCCACCCTCAAATCCGCGGAACTTGTTACGGTTGGCCCTAGCCTTCTTTCTCTCGGAGCGAATCAATTCAACATCGCCGAGAAGCTTAACCAGCTCCTGCGCACGATTCCGCACGTTGATGCCTTGGTCCTTGCCATTGGGGTCGATGTAGTGGAATTGGCGGAGCATGCGAATGAGGGACAGATGAGATCTAGCATCGTCGACGACCCGTTCCGAGCCGTTCTTAATGAGAAATTCGAGGAGTTGAAGGCCCTGTAGTTCGGAAAGTGATCATAGTCAGTGTGCTGTCACGGACAAGCATTGTTCACAAAGCCATACCTTGTAAATCTGTCGCCACTCCTCCGACGTCTTGTCCGTGAACCGCTTGTAGATCATAGGCATAATTTCGTTCAGTAATTGACTGTCAATCACGATCCATAGTCAGTAACCGTCCGCAGAGCCGCCGCGATACTGTCGAACCGGGGCAACTCAGGAGAACAGACTAGTGATGAGTCCCAGTAGCAATTTCCTGCATTAACGTCGTCGAGGCACCCCAAGGTTCATTGTTTGTAGCTTCTCGGACCTAGCAGGTATGAGTGACCGATACGATAACATTTCTCCCCACAATCAGGATGCGGAGTGTCGCCGAATACGCGGGTAGAAACGGTCGGGGGCACGACGAACCTTGGCCTCCATTTCAGTGTAGTTCATGACAGCTATATAAACAGTAGTGTTAATTCAGTTTACAAGCTCCAAAAAAGGGAGAAGCCAGAAACGGATCTCGTGAAAGTCGGGCTTACCATTTTGGACCTTGCGCACTCCCGCCTTGAGATCATACAAGGTCAGGTTGCTGACCTGGTTCTTGAGGGAATCGAAATCCATGGTGCACCTATTGGTAGAAGGTTGACCTGCGCGCAGGCCCAGATAGATTGAGAAAGAAACCCGGTTTCAAGAGAAAACAATTGGAGGTCTTTGGCAGAGGCCTCGAGGGGAGAATCAAGTTCCAGCTGGCCACCCTGTCGGGCCTAGAGACGACGTCACGTGGCACCCCTGACTCTCGGCAACGATCGCCGCAGTATACTCTCTTTGACCACCCTATCGACCTTGAGAACTAGGAAGTTGTCCATTATAATATGTCATTGAGAAATACATACACACATAAATACATTGTTTCGTTCAAATCATCACAAAGAAAGTTATGGGTAGGTAGTCGGTAGTCTCGACTCTATGACCAGCACGCAGTATAGAAATCAAAGGGAATCATCGCTAACGTATTCAACAAATAAAGTAAGAAAAAGCAAAATTTCAAGCAAAGTTAGAAAGGGTCAGCCCGAGCTTGTTAGCTTGAGCCAGATGAAAGTGCTCTTTCCATCTGAAACATGCTGTAAAGTAAAAGGGGATATCTTGGGGAAAGAAAATGTAAACATGAGAAGCAGTCATCAGGCGTGGAAGAACAAAGACATCCCAGAATAGTCAAACCCAAACACCAGTGGCGATTATTCGTTATAGAATTTTCTCATAATGAGGTGCAGGAACAGGTTGACGTTGACCCGTAGCGTTCCCTCAAAGAAGTCGAGGAACTGCATGTTATTGAACTGAGCTTGCAGGAGGTCGTCCAAGGGGACCTGGGCGTTCGCTCCAGGAACCATCATGGGTCCGCTGCTACCATCAAGTGTGAAGACACCGACTTCGTTGCTGGAAATGGTCAGGTCAACTCGGTCCCACTGTCGGTCTGTATAGCCCTTCCAGTAGACAAGGACCCCTTTGTCCGCCAGGTTACGAGCCGAGTACTTGTATGACCCAAACTTGAACACCTTGCCAGATTTCTGAAGTTCGCGCTGGTGGTCCCATTGCTTGGTGAAAGGCATTAGGAACCGCTTCTTGCCCTTCTTGCTTTGCAACGTCACCATTGCCTGCTCGATGTAATCATTGTATGTCTTGAGCTGCTGATCCAACCAGACAGCTTGATCGTTGAGACGTTGAAGCGTCATATGCGCACTTTCAAGTTCTCGTTGGCGTTGGATTCTTCGACGATGCTTCGTTCGGATGTCAATAGCGATGGCATTCAGAAGATCCTGGTAATGATTGTGGCGATAGATCTTTCCTGCTTGTTCCAGCTGCAGGATGTTTTCCAAAGCCGTTCGCTTTAGCTCTGAATAGCTCATGGAGGCGATATCCACCAGGCTATTGGCTTCGGAGTACGCGCTGCGCTCTGTGTTGTGGGCGCTCAACTCATCTCGTACGAACGTCATCCATTTTTCCTCATCCTCCTCAGTCGGAGGTGTCACCATAATTTCCAGCAGGTTGGCTCCAGACTGCACACGGATAATGTAAAGAACGCATCTCTTGGTTTCCATGAACAGCGCCTTGACATCAGCCTCCGGGTCTGGTGGAATTTGTCAGTACAAAATGATCTCGATGAATGTTTGCGACTGTCTCTTACCTTCGGCTTGTGCGAGCTTGGGGTTTAGTGTCAAGTTAATCTCGGAAGAATTGACGCTCATCAGCTCGTTTTCGTTAGATTTGACATTTCCTAGGTCGCGGACCACCTCTTTCAGGAAGTCGTCTGGGTTCGGGCATATATAGTGGATGTTGGATGCCACGAGCTGGTGGATGGAGAAGATATCGGACATCTTGATGTAAAGAGTCGGCTTTGTTTTGGCATAGAGGTCGTTGAATTCATCAATGTCAAAGTACGTCTCAGCGTCCTGAACGGTGATCACTTGTCGCGCACCTAGTTAGCACCACATTCAACCGTCTCTGGATGAGGTACTTACAGTCAGCCCAAATGTTTCCCAGTCGCTGAATTGAGTCCGCAATGTAAGTGTTCAGAGGCTGGAGGTACACGTTCTCCGCACCAAACAGCCTGCCAGATGAAGCTTGAGCAATGACCTTGGCAATCTCCGACAGGTTTCGCTTTTGCTCCTGCGTCAAGCCCCGATCTACAACCCCGAACTTCTCTGGCTCCATGATGGCTGGCTGAAAGTAATTCTTCCAGACCCAGTGTCCAACCGTCTGGAGGACGAACCCGGGATCCTCATTTGAGAATCGGGAAAGCAAGCTTTCGTACATTTCTTTGGCAATATATCGGATTCCGAAAGGCATGCGGTAGAGAAGCTCCTCCAGCGCGGAGAAGAACTGATCAGCGATATCTCGAAGATCCTGAAGATGCTGAATGAAGGTTGCTCTTGTTTCGGGGTCTCGGATGGCTTCTTCTCTCGGGACATCGGGCCTGCGTCGACTACGCTTTCCAGTCCGGAGCTCTTCGTCGTTGATGGCAGACTTGTAAATTTGCATTGGATCACTCTCGAGGTTTAACTCAGCGTTCTCGACAATGTTCTCCTTCACGGCCGTGTTGAGGACATCACGCATGAATTTTCGGTCGCGAGGAGATTTGATGTACGAGGCAAAGAGTTTGTTCCAGAACGAGTTGCAGCGCAGGTATTCCTGAAGAGAAGTGAAGCTCTCTATCTCTTCACGAGCTGAACGGGCCAGCAGCTTGATGAGGTAGTACTCTTCACGTCTCTTTTGAGAATATCCGAACAAGCCCATCATCAAGTGCCGTATTCTCTCGTACTCTTTCTCTGGAGTGTTCACCTCGCGCATGCGTCGGAAAAGCTTGGCGAGATACTGAGATTGCGTCTGAAGAAGGAAGAAGAATACTTGGTAGTATTCTAACTTCTTCCTCGAAGTTTTGTTCAAGGCTTTGAGGTCAAAGGGGTCCTTTGAGGAGATCTCTGTGTTCGATAGTAAATTCCCCACATGACCACCAAAGTGCTTCTGGTGTTTGACGACCTCATCCAGCGTGATTTTGTTCTTCACCAAGAGAGCAATTTTGATATCCAGCTGACTGATGTACTGTTCGGCCATCTCGTTTTGCCGAACCTGTTGCACCACGAACTTTCTGGTCCGCTCAGACTCCACCTCCTCGTCAAAGTCGAATTCGCTGTCGTTGAGTAGGTGTACGAATCCTTTCACGGTCCCAACCGGAGGGTTTTTGCCGCTGGTAAGGCTTTTGTATGCCTGGCCCTGAATTCTGCCACGTACAAAGCTCTGCGCCTTCACCACCTTCTCCATGTTCTCCTGGTAGTAACGACGCTTTTCCTCGAATTTTGCTCTGACCAAACGTCCCCTGATATGAGATTGGAAATCGGCAATGATGTCTTCTTCGGCGGCGAGCTCGGCCAAAGTTTGACCAACGTCGACTCGCACGAGCATGGCTCTAATTTGAGCTTGCAGCTCGCTGACTTCTTCGTCACAGTCGTCCAGTTCTTCTAGGATGCCGCCCACGTGGATTCGTTGAATAGCAGCACGAGCGAGCGACTGAAGTTCCGTGATGGTGCCCTCTTCCTGTTGCAACAGCGCAGCATCTTCTTCCAGTCGTTTCCTTAGAATAACGCCGCGGGCCATCGATTGAACTTCTAGGACAGAGTCACTCTCCTTCGCTAAAGCTTCTTTTTGAGATTTCAGGAATGTTCGCACAGCAGTGGCGCGGGCGGCACTTTGAAGCTCAACGATCGAGGAAGCATGCTCTGCCAGTGATCTGCGTACGTTTTCGATGTCCTTCCTCAGACCGCCACCACGAACAATAGACTGGAGGTCAACGAAGGTATGCTCTTCCTTGGCGAGAGACGATTTCAACCTTGTCAGGGATTTCCTGGTGGCCATGGCACGAGCGTATGCTTGGATGAATTCCACAGCTTGAGTCTCCTCCTCGAGTGAAGCAAGGGTTTGGGTGATATTTTGGCGGACCAGCATGCCTCGAATTGCCGCCTGAACAGTTTCTGTGCTGACTTCGGTCTGCGATATCTCTTCAGACTGGGCGCTCAAGCGGTGACGAAGCAGGGCACCACGAATAGCGGCTTGCAAGCCGTGTACCTTGTCTTCCGCACACTGCGTCTCTTCGTATTGTTTCGAGATTTGTGAACGTTGCAAGGCGCCCCGAATGGCAGCCTGCAGGAGCTGAACTTGATCTTCTGCCTCTCTGGTACCATCGTAGATATCATAGACAGTTCTACGCTGAAGGGCACCTCGGAGCGCAGCTTGGATTTGCTTGATTCCCGACTCTTGTCGCCGCAATTGGGTCCGGATGTAGTCAGCTTGAACTCTGGCTTTCGATCCCCGAATGGCGCTTTGCAAAAGTAGAACATCGCTTTCAATGGCCTTGTGATTCTGCTTGGTGTTCCTTTGACGATGTCGCGCAATGAACCCGCGGCAGATTGCTTGAAGTTCGACGGCGAACCTCCGCCTACCAATATGATAGTTAGCAATCTGCCTCGCCCAATCTCCACGAGCCATGGACTGAAGCTCGATTAGTAACGGCTCGAAGTCCCATAGGTCGTTCATCAAGTTGCCTAGCTTCAACCTGAGAATTGCACCCCGAAGCTGAGCTTGGAAGTCGACAATGGAGTCCTCGTTTTCATGCAGCTCCCGCTCAATCCGATCTTCTTCTGACTCTGGTTCCAGTTCCGGTTCAGGATCAGCGCCAAAGTTGGCGGCCATACCAGTGAAACTCGGCATACTAACGCCTGCCTTGTCCAGGCCTTTCTGGGTCTGTTCAAGCTCGTGATCTTCAAACTCCAGCTGGCCGACAAGGTTACCCATTCGGAAATCGACAAGTCCTTTTTTGAAGAGCAGCCAAGACAGAGCGTGGATGCAGTGTATGACTTTGGGGATGTTCTTCTTCTCGTACAGGTCGATGAGTTCAAACCTGAACAGTTCCGGCAACTCTACCTCATCTAGAAGCCGAAAGAACAGCGCGATATTGTCGGAGTGTCGGTACTGTAGTCTCGGGTGTCGAAAGATGCGCAACGTCCTATTTGGGTACATAGATTGTACGATTTCCGCAAGGGTAACGCCATCACGCAGAGCTTCCTCAAGCTGCACAATGGGCGGTATTTGCTGTTGGATAACCTCTTCGATCCACTCCTTCGCTTCTCCGATATGGCAAAGATACTCGTAAGCCTGCAAAAATTGTCGTTGCTGATCCATCCAGTTGCCGGCTGTCCATGCCGAAGCGGTTGGTCTCTGGGCGGCTCTTGAGCTAGGTTTACCAGCTACCGAGTCAGACCTCTTCAGTCGCCGTCGTCCCTGCAGCCCCACAACTGAGGGTGTGTGAGAGTCGATGGACAACTCTTCAGTCGCGCCAGACTTTGCAAACTTTGACAATGTGCGGAGATGGCCAGTGGAGGATTTTTGGAATGTTTCTAGGTCTGGTGCTGAGAGAGCGGTCGTCAATGGAGGGGGGTGAGGACTAGAGACGCTGTGGGAATGGCTTGTCCTGGCATGGGGTCTCGCACGAGACAGTACGTTCTGTGGCGAGCTAGGCTTTGGGGGGTCCATGACATTGGGAGAAGCTCTCTCTTTGAGGGGCTCGGCACCTTGAACGTGTCCGTAGCGAGTTTCAGGAGTTCGTGGACGGTTCTCCTTCCAATGTTGAGGATTATCGAGCGTTTGGCTTCTTGAGTGACGGAAGGCAGCATGCTTGTTCGATGGAGGAGAAGAGTTTGGGGCTTGAGGGAGCGGACGCAGCGAGCGCCGAATGTTTTCGTATGTTGCACCTGCGTTGGACCATTCTGGGCCTCCTCCACTCATGTTGTGGTGTGTTGCTGCCGAGCTGGCCTCGCTCTTGCCTCGCTTGTGCCCAAAGCCAGATATCGATCCGACGGACGCGTTTGAAGAGACAGTACTGGTGCGACTGGGGGCAAAAGAGTTCGAGGAGACGGAGTAGATTGACGAATTTGTTGACGCGGTGGAGTCATGGCGGAGAGGACTCGATGTTTGGGGCGGGACGTCGGTTTGCGCACGGCGAAGTGAGGCCGTATGCATAGTCATGAATGGGGCCGTCCCGAGGACAGGAATGCGACGACAAACAAAGAGGAATTAGGGATGATTGGCTCCAGTAGGACGCATGCCTGCTTCACAAGCGAAGCAATCTATGAGCGCGCGAAAAAGGTCGAGGTGTGGTGTTTCTTGGATGGAATGCGCATTCAAGGGAGCAGCTGCATAGCGCTCGGATAACAAGAGTGGTTGATATAGAAACGGGTTATCTCCGTTCCGCAGAGAGGTCCAGGTCCTAGTCCCACGGAAACAGAAACGAGAAGAAAAGACAAAAGAAAATCAAACAATGCCGAAGATTGATTATTGTCGACTGGGCAAGATGTGGAAGTCGAGAGAAAGAAGAAGCATCGCAGGCTTGGAAGTGGGAGGGGAGGAGATCGGGAAAGCCAGCTTCCCAGCCTCCCACAAACAAATCTCCCGATCGGGTATAGTGGCTGACTATCGGCGCGCTTATCGCCGACCAGCCACTTTGACGATCCGATCACACTACTTGCGAACTGTGACTACAAGTATATTGATTGTAGCTGAGAGAACGATGGAGGATAGCGTCAGAATAGATGGGGCGCTCGTTGAATATCGGGGTTCAACTGTTGAGGTGCACGAGCAGTTGATATATGCTAGTCCCTCGCGTCGATCGCGGATATGTCTTCAGTCATGCAACTATCCGAGCAGGAGAGAGAAGTCGATAAGTCACCCAGAATATAGCCATTCATATTTCCAGTCCAGTGTCCCACAGTCAATCAACAGCTTCAACAAGTCTTCTCCAGTTGTTGTTGCTGTGGAGCGGATGTCGGGTCAACCTCAGGCTCATGACTTTCTTCAGCATTAAGCTCAAGACTTGGCACTATAGCGACCCTAGTAACCGTCTCGTCATCTCCAGTTTGCGATATCCCACTTGCCCCTCTTCAACTCACCTTTTGATTTTCATCCCCCAAAAAGCTACTAAAATGAACGAAAGAGAACCACTTTACTTGTATAAGCTCGTCCCGTCGACGGCTCCTGTTCGTGAGCCCCTTCCAGAACGGCTTGCCGTCAGTGAACTCGATCAGAAATCTGGATTTGTGCACCTGTCTACCGCGCTTCAAGTTCCCAACACTTTGAAGATGTTCTTCAAAGATGAGCCTCTCGTCTACGTCTTAAGAATCCCCTACGAACGCGTAGCACCGGACATCCGATTTGAAGATCCCGAAGGCCGTGTATGCGGGCCTCGACCAGAGGAGGGGTTATTTCCCGTAAGTTTGAGCAGGGTGTTCTTTCGTTCTGCACCTCGAGACTTAATATGGGTATAGCATCTATACAACGGCCTCAAACTTGGTCGGGACGAAGTCGAGAGCATGAGCGTATGGACGAATGAGAAAGGTTGGGACAAACCGCTTACTGCGGCGAAGCCGTGGCTTCGATATTAGACAAATGAGGTCTTGTGTCGTTGCTCGTCTACCATGATTGCACTTTGAACAGACTGTACATAGGGTCAGGGCCTGATCTTTCCTCGGACCGTTTTGTTCACTTTTTTGCTCATATCGCATGTCATCCTCTCGCTTTATGGCGCTCTGACCGAATTGCACAATGAGCATGAATGTCCTGAGATCACGATACTTCTTGGGCCTTATAATTGTACAGATTGCCCCATAGCGAATAGGCACTGGAACCTCCCAGGGTTCCGAGGTCGGTCGCACTCGACCGACACGGTGCACCTCAAGCGGACGCGGATTAGCATGGATCAGGCTTATCGGGAGAGAGCTCCGCAACGCACGCGACACCTACCGTCGACGCATACTTTCAGAACAAAACAGCTGTCCACGCCAGAAATGTGACATGATATCTGCCATACAAAATACACCGATCGGAGAGTATCCTGTAACTGTACCTGTGCAACTGGGCGGTGGGGCTGGATGAGTAATCGTCAGTTCCCCTCATTCACCGCTTTGAGAGCTTCGCCAGCCGCCCAATGAGAAGAGACATGGCTTATCCGCTAAGCCGCATGAGGCATGGTCGATTCTGCGGCGGAAACTGTACACCAATTTTTTTTGCATCGAATTTTTCTTCTCTTTTTCTTTTCTTCTTCTTTTCTTTGGGAAAGGAAGACCTTCTCCATCAACAGAACGTTTCTATCGTCGATCTGTTGATTATCATCTCTTTTATTCTATCCATATCTACGTGTTTTGATAGAGACCGTAGACCTCTCATCCTCCAAAATGCCGATTGCCAACGGTGACGCTCTGGGAAGAGCCATGCACGCCGAGTTCCAGGACCACACCAAGGCTCTGGAGATCTTGGAAAAGGAGTACCAGACCAAGGACGGTCTTGATGTCGACACTCTCCTTGATTCTGACAAGCACGGTGCCCTGACCTACAATGACTTCCTCGTTCTGCCGGGATACATCGGTAAGCCGTGTGCTGGTCCCTAAACCACGCTCAGTGACTGAACTCTATGGCAACAAGGCTTCCCTGCTTCCGATGTCACTCTGGACACACCCGTCACCAAGCGTGTCACATTGAAGGCACCTCTCCTGTCCTCCCCCATGGACACAGTCACCGAGCACAACATGGCCATCCACATGGCCCTTCTCGGTGGTCTAGGTGTCATTCACCACAACTGCTCTGCGGAAGACCAGGCGGAGATGGTTCGCAAAGTCAAGCGTTACGAGAACGGCTTCATCCTGGACCCTGTTGTGCTTTCTCCCAAGGCTACTGTTGCTGAGGCCAAGGACCTGAAAGCCCGGTGGGGATTCGGCGGTTTCCCAGTTACTGGTACGTTCCACTTGTTTGGTTTTCCGTTTTTTTTTTTTTTCATGATGATTCCCATCTATCTCTTATATAACTTTCGTTCCACCGAAGCGACGAGAGTTGCAATGTAGAGAAACAGATTATATCTGATTCTTTTTTTGAATATTGATTTCTCGCCAATCTGAGCAAATCAGTTATGCTAACAGATTATGCTCTCAGAAAACGGAACACTCCGCTCGAAGCTCGTCGGTATTGTTACCACTCGCGACATCCAATTCCACACCGACCTCAACGACTCTGTCACCGCCATCATGTCCACCGACCTCGTCACAGCCCCTGCTGGTACCACCCTGGCTGAAGCCAACGACGTCCTCCGTAGCTCCAAGAAGGGCAAGCTGCCCATTGTCGACGAGAACGGCAACCTCGTCTCTCTGCTCTCCCGCAGTGATCTGATGAAGAACCTTCACTACCCTCTTGCCTCCAAGCTGCCCGCCTCCAAGCAGCTAATTTGCGCTGCTGCCATCGGTACCCGCGAGGAAGACAAGACCAGACTGAAGCTCCTCGTCGAAGCTGGCCTTGACATTGTCATCCTTGACAGCAGTCAGGGCAACAGCATGTACCAGATCGAGATGATCAAGTACGTCAAGAAGACCTACCCGGAAATCGATGTCATCGGCGGAAACGTCGTGACACGGGACCAAGCCGCCGCTCTGATTGCTGCTGGTGTCGATGGCCTGAGAATTGGCATGGGCAGCGGCAGTGCCTGTATCACCCAGGAAGTCATGGCCGTCGGCCGTCCCCAGGCCCTTTCCGTCCGCCGCGTCTCTCAGTTCGCCGCCCGCTTCGGCGTCCCCTGTATCGCCGACGGCGGTATCCAGAACGTCGGCCACATCGTCAAGGGTCTCGCCATGGGTGCCTCCACCATCATGATGGGCGGTCTTCTGGCCGGTACCACCGAGTCCCCCGGTGAGTACTTCGTCAGCAACGAAGGCCAGCTCGTCAAGGCCTACCGTGGCATGGGCTCCATCGCCGCCATGGAGGACAAGAAGGCCGGCGGCAACAACAAGGACAGCAAGGCCAGCAACGCCGGTACCGCTCGCTACTTCTCCGAGAAGGACCGCGTCCTTGTCGCTCAGGGTGTCGCCGGTTCCGTCCTCGACCGTGGCTCCGTCACCAAGTTCGTTCCCTACCTCGTCGCCGGTGTCCAGCACTCTCTACAGGACATTGGTGTCAAGTCCCTTCAGGACCTGCACGAGGGTGTCAACAACGGTACCGTCCGGTTCGAGGTTCGCAGCGCTAGCGCCATGACCGAGGGTAACGTCCACGGTCTGCACAGCTACGACAAGAAGCTCTACTCTTAGTGGTAACAGCATGAGTAGATTTTCCTTGTTGAATTTTTCTTGATTCTTGGTTCCATTGCTACGACGATATGTTATTTCCATGAACTCGAAAAAGTATGGCATGAGGTTTAGGAGTTAGACGGAATACACATCTGGTTGCTTTATCACTTAATCATCTCAATCATCACCCTGGGCCACGTAGACTCCCTTCCTCCTTCAGTCCACAGTCCTCACCCGCACACTCTCTCCCTCTTCGACAAACAAGTACCAACACCCCCCATCATCCAATCACCAAATAAATCCGCGTTGAACCCCCGTCTACTCCCCCTTCCCTCTAAAAACATTCCCGGCCTTAACAAGCGCCAACACCGGAATCGAAACACTCCACGCCCACAGTCCAGTCCTTACATAACTAACCGCCTCCGACCGCGCCCCCATATAAGCCGCCATGTACAGCAGCCGCGCACCAAGGTATTCCAGCGATAGGGTGTTGAGTTCTGATGTGGGGAGTTTGGCGACGTTTCCGGCTAGCTGTATTCATTTATATGTTGTCAATTGAGGGTTAATTGATTGTATAGGGAGCGGAAGGAGGGAAGGGTTAAATTGGATTATAGGTCAGGTACCATAGCAACAGCAAAAAGCGGCAAATTCTCCATGGCGTTCATATGCGCGCCGTGGGCTCTTGCGAGGGATGTCCAGATTTTCGATGGGAGTTTTCCTTTTAGGGTGGTGAGATTCTCCCGGGGGCTGTGGTGAATTAACCATAGTTAGCCTGGGTGCAGTGAGTGGTGTCTGGGGATATAGCAGATTGCTATGGATGGATCGTACAGGATGTTGCTGGCTAGACCGTTTGCGTTGGCCATCATCTTGACGAAGTAGTAGCCGTGAGGAATCAGGCCGATGCCGTATGCAGCGATGATGGAGTGGATGGAGTAGTTTGGTGGTGTTGTTGGTGTGGACATGATGGGTTAGGGCTGGGTTTGAATTCGAGTGATCGAGTGACTGAGTTATGCACTGGTAGATATTCTAGGTGAGAGAATGACAGTCTGGAGCCATTTCGTTGCTGGCATTAACGGATTTATATCTACTAGAGATGACTCTCCCCATAATGATCCTTCAGAGTCCAGGCTTGCTTAACGAGACTGGCATAATGCGCCTGTCCTTACCTGTGCGGCCAGAGCCGCTGCAAGAAGTCCTTTGATAGCCAATGCCAATCGACGTAACGTCGTATTCGGGATTAGCAGCCTATGATGACAATATCGCAGTCTTAGTCGAAAAGGCCCTCGTATTCCCCTCTCTGCGGCTCAGCTGCAGCCATAACGTTATGCTTCCCCGCTGACCTCACGTTCATTCTTTCGGTGTTTCTTCTGCCCACGAGCAGGCCAATTTCGCCGTTTACGCACCTATCAGCAATCTCTACAAGTCATTCTAAGGATTCTAATTTATTATAGTAATGCCGAAGCGGCGAAGCAACCTGGCCGTCCCGGACATAACGGAGGACGCGGCGGAGAGGAAAAGGATTCTCAATGTGCTGGCGCAGCGACGTTACCGTATGGCCCTGGTTCTTTTTGTTTGAGGCCTTGAAGCCAAGACTAAGATGCTGTAGGGAAGAGGAAGAAGGATCTCTTGCAGAGCCTCCAGAAGCAAATTGGAAGACAGGGCAAAACCGCTGAGGGGGCTGAGGGAAGCAGCAACTCAGAACCCCTGCACTTCCCTCGAGTGGGAATACCGCTCTCAGCAATCGATCCCGACTTTATCTCCAGATCGACCGAGCCGCTGCTTGACCAGGATATCGACGCAACTGAACCCTTCCAGGATTCTTTCAATGCCCCTCTGCCCGATATAGCACGTCCACCGTCGCCAGAGTTCCAGTTCCTTTCATTCCTGTCGACGCCGGACTTCTTCATACCACAGATCCCGGATAATAATCCATTCGTAAATCCGTCCTCTTTAGCTCTACAGCCTTCCTCGGATGCGAATCGTAACGATGAAGACCAACTTCTCAATCTGCCGAACCCTACGTTCGCAAACGATACAACTGCCGCCGACCTCTCAGACCACCTCCAGACATCCGAGTCGGCCCTCTTCACCTTCCCAGACGATTCCATCCTCGAAGTCCCGAGGATGAAACTCTTCAACGCCGCAATGGTAGTCGCTCTCCGGCTCGGCATAGCCGACACGCTCTGGGAACTGTCAGCCGTGAGCCCGTTCTACAAAAGCAACCCAGCAGGAAAAGCAACGTGCTTGGCTTTGAACTCATCTTCATCTTCATCTTCTGCGTCAGCTTCATCATTATTCCCAGAGTGGGCCTCCCTCCCCGTCCACCTCCGCCCAACGCCCTCACAGCTCCTCCTCCCGCACCATCCCATGCTCGATATCCTGCCGTGGCCGAGTACTCGGGATAAATTGATACAAATCTTTAACTTCCCACCGCATCTCCGTCCGCAGGCTGCGCGCGATCCAATTGGGATGCTTAGGTTAGCGTATGACATGGAGGATGAGGGTGGTGAGGGGATGAGGATTGCTGGGGAGGACGTGTTTGAGCCGGATGGGTGGGAGATTGGGCAGCTGGTTTTTGAACGCTGGTGGTGGGCTTTTGAGGGGGATGTTGTTGAACGATGTGATCGGGCGCGGAGGAGGAGGGGGGAGGTTGGGTTGGTACTTGGGGTTGTTGGGTGATTGATATCTACAGGTTTTGGGTGAGGACTTGGAAGTGTTGTTTGTGGTTGAGTTTGATGTTGAAGTCGGTTGATAATATACAGGACATGGTATTCTCAACTCCAATAGCCGTTCAACCCTAATCTCCCCTTCGCAGTAGGCAAGCCCACCTTAAGCCCCACTACCACCACCACCACCAAATCAAATAATCATCCATAGACGAAAAGCACATTAGCAGCCATCCGCCCAAGAAGTCGAAAAAGAAACGAAGGCACAGGACTCACGTTCTTCTCCCGCACATAAAACCCAAGTCCCAGGCCCGACCCTGCCACCCTACCAAGGCCTGAGACAAGATGTCGAAAAATAAAGCAGAAAGCCTGAGAATGTGGTTAGATGCCTCTGGTTGGGTCTGGTCTTGATGCGCACAGGACGACAGAGGGGGACTTACCCTGTGACGTGTAAGTGGTATGATGTTGGTTGGAGTGGGAAGTGGAGAAGGGGTGGAGGGAGGGTGTGAGAAGAGGAGGAATGGGATGTGAGAAGATACGCGTGAGAGTGTAGGGAGAGAGTGTGCGGGAGACGGTGTATGGCAGGGATTGTGTGGAGAGGGCGTATGGAGAAGGCGGTTGAGGGAGAAGATGGGCGAGAGAGGATGAGCGAAGAAAGGTGGGTGAGTAGAGAGGGTATAGATAAGAGAGAGTATTGGAGTGGGTTGAATGAAGTGAGGCCAAAGGCGAAAGTATAGAAGTGGAGGTGGGTGGATCGGCAAGAGTTGGAGAAAGGTGCTCGTGGGAACTGTTGCTTAAGAATATGGTCGGTGCTTAATGGGTCCCAATCGCATCCCTGCCGCCCACCGGGACTGTCGATGAGAATAGAAGAGGGTGGGAATCGCGGGGTTATAGAAGGGAGAAGGGTAACTGCGAGCGATGTTAGACGTCTTCAACTGATTAGATCGGGGTAAAGCTCTCGTACGAAAGAGGTGATGAAAAAGTGTCGTTTGTCCCTGGCCCATCCCTGCCTCCCGCCAGGGTCGGAGGGTGTCAAAAGAAAGAGAGAAGAGAAGAAAGTCTAGTAGACGCCCCCAGGGGTTTCGCTTCCTTACCAAAGATATAGAAGAGAAGACCGTATTTTCCCAGGCCCGTCCCTGCCGCCCTGCCAAATCCATGGAATGTCGTGGAGAAAGACTTGAAGCGAGAAGTAGGGGGGTAGAGGAAAGTATAAAGGAGTAGAGAAGAGTATAGAGGAGAAGAGTATGAAGGAGGAGAAGGGTCTGGAGATAGGAGTAGAAGATGGAGTAGAGGATGGATTAGAGGAAATGTAAGATGAGGACATGGAAGAAGAGGTGCAGGGGAGGGGTATGAGCATAGAAACTGTGTTACCTTATCCCAGGCCCAACCCTGCCACCCGACCAAGGCCATGGGTTGTCAAAGACGGAGCCCTACGAGCTAGATATGTTAGTAGCCTAGATTGTTAGTGTCCCAGACCTCGCCCACGACCCTACCGAGGTCTCGGACGAAAAGGATAGAAAAGCAAAAGCAGAAACGCGAGAGTAGAAATGCAAAAACAAAGATATAAAAGCAGAACAGATTATCTATAAGCAAGTTAGATACTAGCCAATCTATTAATTCTCAGAAAACTCACTAGCGCGGTGAAGTGACGACAAGTATAAATCCCAGGCCCAACCCAACCGCCCCCCAGGGCCCTGGAAGTGTCGAAAACCGATCGAGTTCGAAGCGAGCTGTGATGTACATCAGCATCATTTGCCCTGTGTGCTTATGCGATTAAGGGACATTGTGGTGATGTACATGTGTTGCTGTAAGGTGTCGTGCCAGATCCTATCCCCCTCCCCGAAGAACGCCACGTCTATATCTGGTGCATCAATCGGTAACGATCTGCAAGTGATGTCAAAGCCCGTTCTTTCAATGAGTCTAAGTAAAGATATCAGATACGTACCGGCGCTGTAAGTGTCGTCAGTGTCAGTGTCGGGGATCGTCGGGGTCGTCGAAATCGTTCGAAATCGTCCCTGGCCCATCCCATTCACCCTCCGGGGCCGGTAATGCGTCGTCGAGGTTGAATATAAAGCTAGCTAGAAGCCATGTCAGTGTCCTTGGTCCAGTATCATTATATGATGAAGGCACTGTAGGTTACGTACGTGTCGATGTCGTAGAGTGTCGTCCCAACTTCAATCCGTCTCTATACGCCCACCAGAACCCCTAGAATTGCCAGAACCCATCGCTGTAAGTTATGATAGTTTTGCTCACTGCGGCTCTGTGTGGGGTTGTCGTGTATCCCATGTCCATACCGAATACCGAAACGGAAAGACAAAAGGAAAGAAAAACCTACTGCGCACCACCCCATGGCCACTCCGAACCCATTTACCGGTTATGACACCCATAGG
Organism: Aspergillus undulatus; assembly: GCF_047715775.1. NCBI lineage: Eukaryota > Fungi > Ascomycota > Eurotiomycetes > Eurotiales > Aspergillaceae > Aspergillus > Aspergillus undulatus. Next base: position 397,767 of record NW_027396621.1, on the reverse strand, counting down.
CAACAGTCACAGACTCACGATTCCAACAGAACTATTTGCAATTAGTATCGAGTTGCTCTAAGCGGGGAGGAAGCCAGTCTTACCATGCTTCAACGTCCAGCTCATAATAGTAAGGCACTGCTTCCATCACTGCATCCAACTCGCTAGAAGAGTCTGATAGAGGCTGACGCTGCTCAAAGTCAGGAGATATAAAGCAAGATACTAGAAGGCAAGAAAGGCTGGCCGTTTTCTAAGCATCGTACTAGTACCGTGAGGTAGGAAGGTTGCAGCAACTTCAGCAGACCGAACAGAGATATGGGAATGATTTGATGAGACTGAAGAAATCGGCGAGAAAGAAAGGCCAACTGCTTGCAACTCCATCTAATACGTCTAAGCGGACGCATGTAGATGGGAGATCGCAGGAAACGCAAAACCAGGTGAAAGAGTAGAGAGAGCAAGGGAGTTGCAGGAAGGATGGAGAGGGCCAGGGACGAGGGAAGAGAGGGGGGGATTAAGTAGGCAGAGGCAGCAAGGTTTTTGCTGTGTCACTGGGGTTGTGGCCTTACTTCTGTAGTGACTTTTAAAAGGTTGGAATCTACATGGAGATCAGATTCTATAGGATGGGGTGGAGTTGTGATTGATGGGAGGGTGTCACCGGAAGCTGTGAATTCACGATTGACTTCACAGTTTTGTGAATGTCAACAGACTGGAAAATCTGGAGCAGCAGAGAACGGGATTTTGGTTTCAGATTGATGTAAGTATTTTCTCAACAATAATCTAGCTGAATTGACAAGTATAGGAATGTCAGGAATCGTCGTGGACTGCTTGAGAAGTTGCTCCCGTCTTACAGCTGGTCTTTAGGGCTATTCTCCTCAATCTGTAGCGGGCCGGTATGCTCAATTAGAGCTCAATATATTGTTTAGAGGTGCTCAGGACTGTCAGAGTGTTCAGAGAAAGCTATCGAGGGCAAGATTTTTTCAAGAATAATAAGCTTTGATTGACTCAATGTTTAACTTCGAATTCATGCCTCGTGCCTATCCCAAGCCACGAGGATACCATGCAGGTGCCATGAAGACATAAATTTGAACCGCCTAGAGCTCTGACAAACTGTAATAGGAATATATGCATTACGTTGCAATTTACGCTTCATATAGCAGTAGACATTGGATAGGAAGAACTGGGGAATTAGGGCTGACTCAAAGTGGGGTTGCATGGGGAGTCTCAGCGCTCAAACACCAACTTTGTCCAAGCTTATTCGCACGGAATCAATCCTCCGGAACAGATCAAGATACCTTATCTATAGCGGGTAACATCTAGTCATCTACTCAATATAGTTCTGTCGAGGACCAACCCTCCGAGCCAGTGACGCGGGGTTGGACCTCGGTTCCGCTTCGGCTCCAACTTCCAGTCCAGCCTCCTCCAACCCACGCGACAATCGAGACTCGACGGTCCTTCCCCCTGTTCCTGCCCTCTCATTGACCGATTAAGATCCCTTGCTGAAGCGCCTCGGCTGCATTCTTTGTGTAGACATGAACCCTGTTCCCCATGTGCCTCCACGCTCGGCCGCCCGGCTAATCCATCCCCAGCTGGAGCTTGTCTGGCGCTGTGCAGGCTTGCTGTCTTTTGCGAATCTACAACGACCAACTTCACTACCTCGATGTACCTTGATCGTAACGTCTTTTGCCTGTAGAGAGAACTCAACTGCATCACAAACTCAGTCGGCTGGATCTCGGAATATGCCACCTAAGCAGAAGAAACCGCCGGCCGATCCTCGGCCCAGTTCGAGGTATGGACCGATTATCTCTTTCTTGAAAGCTTAAAAGCTTCGTTTTATCAGGATGATATGAGCTAACACTCCTCAGCGTCGTCTTGATTTCTCCAAAGAACGAGGTGCTTCTCCTTCACCGCGTCAAGACATCTACGTCATTCGCATCCGCCCACGTCTTTCCCGGAGGCAATCTATCGCTCCAAGACGGACGATGCCCACCATCCGGAGATGTAAAAAGGCATGAGGATGCGCCTTGGTACCGGAACGGCGCCATCCGTGAGTTGTTCGAAGAGAGTGGAATTCTTCTCGCCAAGGACGAGAGCTCTGGTAAAATGCTCGCAGTCCGAGAAGGGGACCGCGCGCAAGGCAGGCGGGAGATTCATCAAAAAAGTACTACATTCTCAGAGTGGCTGAAGCGACAAAATCCTGCCGCTGTACCAGATATAGGTTGACTTCCACATTTCTTTTGTGCATGGGAATATGCTAACATGAAGACATAGACAACCTAATTCCTTTCACACGATGGGTCACCCCCATCAACGTCCCAAAGCGCTACACCACTCAGATGTACCTCTACTTCCTACCACTACCTCTAGACTCAGAAAGGCCGCTCTTGAACGAAATCCCAACAGAGGGCGAGCGCGAGGAAATCCAAATCCCCACGAGCGACGGCGGAGTCGAGATCGCCGAAGCCCAATTCCTACCTGCATCCGAGTGGCTTCGCAAATCAGCAGAAGGCGAAATCATTCTGTTCCCACCGCAATTCGTCCTTTTACAGCTGGCGGCGCAATTCCTAGATAGAGAACCTCGAACAGACTCGCCGGAGGAGCTGCAGCGAAGGCGGAAGGAGCTGATAGAATTCGCTCACTCCGGCAGTCCACCCTGGACGGAGAAGTGCATCTCGCCGAAAGTCGGCAAGTATGCAGAGGATGGGCGTGTGGTCATGCTACTGGATCACCCTGGTCCAGAGCTGAAAGATACAGATCGCCGAGGCGAATCCGACCGGGTAGTTCTCCTGCGATTCCAGAAAGGCAATGCTCGTGAGCTCAGTCTGGCCTGGAAAAAGGATCTATTTCCCGGGAAGAAGAGCAACCTCTGATAGAAATCCACATAAACGCTAGATACCAACAATGTCCATATCATAATCATATACCTCATTGACACCCGAAAAGCAAGGCATCAATAACCCATTCCAGCCACAGTGGCCTCGTCGCCACAATTTTGTACCGCCACAGTCTAGTCTGGGTCCCACAAACCCTCGACAAAAATCACATGACCCACACAACCGGGCTGCCCGAATTCAACGACCGCCAAAAGTTCACCAAGACCGCTCAGTCCAACCCGCAGCGCACCTCCGTCTATCACCGTTCGTCGTCGACCTCAGACACCAGACAACCGCCAAAATGGAGAACGAGAAGGGAGAAATCGTCGATCTGTATGTGCACCTTTTTTCGTGAATGGTTTTCCTGGTCTGCTTGAAGTGAAGGTCGGTGAGGAGGGTTGCGCTAGGTGAGGGAGCGAGCGAGATGGCATACAAGCGCGGGTGAGAGTTTCTGGATAAATCTCTGCGCTTTATATCCTTTCAGCCATGTCATCTATCTCGCTCCTCGCTCCAGCCAGTCCGAGGGAAGCAAGAAGACAAAAAACCAGGCGCACCCTTTGCAAGTCAGTCTACTGACACTCTATCTTCCCAGCTACGTCCCCCGCAAGTGCAGCGCCACCAACCGCATCATCAAGGCCAACGACCACGCCTCCGTTCAGATCTCCATCGGCAAGGTCGACGAGAACGGACGCTACACCGGCGAGAACCAGACTTACGCTTTGTGCGGCTTCATCCGTGCCCGCGGCGAGAGCGACGACTCTTTCAACCGCCTTACCCAGCGCGATGGCTACATCCGGAACGTATGGACTGCTAGCCGTCAGCGGTAAATTCGCCGTCTGATTGGACTACTGCGGTGTTGGGGAATGGTGAGTTTCTTAGCTGCGAGTGTTAAGTTGGAGAGTGGAAATGAGGCTAATGATTTTTTTTTCTGTGCTTAGGAATGAGATGAGATGAGATAGATCGTGGTCGGGTCATGTATCTCGATGCAATGTGATCCACCGATCCTACGCCTGATACGATGTTCAGTTTAAGGAATTAAAATTTGATCGAGGAATCAAAATCATTCAATCAATCGAATCCATTCCATTCTATTTCATTTCATTCCTTTTTCAACAACTACTATACTATACTTCTTTTACACACATCTTAAAATCTAGTTTCTGGTCTTTACCTCCCAATCTCTTCAAGCGCACAGGCTGGTCCATTGGTTCCACGGTCACAAGGGCTTCGCTCAAACTCGATACCTCCTCACCCGGGACCAGATTGAATGTTCTCGTACAATCATCTGCTCCTCTCTCATGGAGGGGAGGTAGAATCGTAGTTCATCTATACTTTGCCCGAGATTACCATTTCCGCCTGCTGAAGAGCCACTGCTGCAGAGATGTGCGCTGGGGCACAGATACGGGTGGGACATTTGTTTTTTGGAGGTCCTTTCTTGCGGGTTTAATTCAATAGACAAATGCAGGCTGTGAGGATAATATAATAAGGTTTTTTTCTACCCAGTTGAAAGCGTAGTCTCGTGATTTGGAAGGGTATATCATGGCCTCTTGATTCTTTTGAAGTCTCTATATGTTTGTTCTGATATGCCAACTGCACATTTCTTTTTGCACATTCCGGTTCTTATTCCTTCTCTAGTCTTACCGCCGGATTTGTCTCGATGAAGTTAAGATCGACCTTGTGACCGAGCAGTTCTCGGATATTGCTCACACCGTACCTGCAGAAAAGAACAGATTAGTTCAGAATCAAGCGACGCAGATATATGGTTGGCACTCACTTAATCATAGTAGGTCTCTCAAGACTAAGACCCCATCCATACACTCTCATGTCCTTGGGGAGACCCATTGGCTCCAACATCTCCGGCCGGAACATACCACTGTTTCCGATTTCCACCCACTTGCCCAGACCCTCATGGTATCCGAAGATTTCCATACTAGGCTCAGTGTAGGGGTTGTAAGCTGGCTTGAAGCGGAGCTGGTGGATGCCCATCTTGGCGAAGAAGACCTCCATGAAACCAATCAGACCACCAAGGGTGAGGCCAAAGTCGGCAATGACACCTTCAATCTGGTGGAACTCGGCCAAGTGAGTTGCGTCGACGGCCTCGTTACGGAAGACACGGTCGATACTAAAATACCTTGCGGGCCGCGGGTTGGCGGCGAGCTTGTGGAGCATGTATGTCGAGATGGAGGTAGTGTGTGTACGAAGGACAAGACGCAGTGACTCGTCGGCATCCCATGGGTAGCGGTAACCAATCGATCCATACTTGCCGTCCTGGTGAACTTGGCGCACGTTCTCCCAGTACTCTTTGTAGTCAAGCTTCTTGTCGGGAGTTGTGGACTTCATCACGCTCTTTGGACGGTGTGGGTCATTCTCGGGGTCTTCACGGGGAGGGTCGGCCGTGAGAGGGTCGGAGATGTAGAATGTATCTTGGAGATCACGAGCGGGGTGCTGTTGAGGTACAAAAAGGGCATCGAAATTCCAGAAGCCGGTCTCGACGAAGCGGTTAGTGGGCATTTCCTCGAAGCCCATCTCGAAGAAAATGCTGCGGAATTCCTGGCGGACTTTGTTGAGAGGGTGGAAGGCACCGGTTGGGGTAGGGGCACCCTTAGCCTTGAAGTTGTACGGCTTGAAATGGGCGGTTTTCCATGATCCGTTCTGGAGCATCTCGGCCGTCAAGTCCGTCTCTTCCTTGACTAACTCCTTGGCGTACTTGGAACCCTTTGAGATTCTGTATGTGATGGCCTTCTGCACGTTGACGAGCTTCCGTTTTCTCAGTTCCGTGAGAGCCTTGTCGTCGGATAGGGTCTGGGTCTCCTTGACTTTGATCAGGTTGTTCTTAGTCTCGTCAACGATAGAGTCGGTCGTAGCCCGGAAGACGTCCTTGTCCTTCTTGATCCAGCCCTTCTTGAAGGCGTTTCCTTGGCCGATCTGAGCGATGTCCTTGCCGACAATTCCAGCCACATCTTTGATCTTCAACCCATCCATAGCAGCAACCACTGCCTCGAAGACTTTAGCCTCCTGACTGCCATTGGCAGCAATACCCTCTCCTTCCGGCGTCAGAACCAAGACATCTTTGTTGATTGCTTCATATTGGACCATCTCTCGTGAGCCGAGCCGATCGAGCGCACTTTTGACATGAAGTGAGGGGGTGGAGGGGAAGGCTTCGTTAGAGAGGATCGGCCCCTCGGACTTGGACAGGGCGTCCAGGATGGGGTTCGACAGGTCGGAGGCCATGATTGCAGTTATAGGCCGCGGCGCAAAGACCGGCGAGACAAGAATGAAGAGAAGGGAATGGTGAGATAGACGACCAGGGCTTCAGATCCGATTGACTCAGAACATCCCGCCCACTTCTTTTTCGGCCCTCAAAATTACGGCGGGGCAGCTGTGCCAAGTGCGTCATCCCGTGACTGCCCCGCATTCACCCTCTCTATATTTACTCCTTGTCTCTACTACTCCTTACATACAGTAATGTTAATGAGACTCCGCCATTTTACCGTGTGTCGGAGTACTATTATGCGTTATAAAGTATGACCCTTTTCAATCCGACTTTGGTGGCGCTAGCGATGCAATTGCGCTGTTCTTGGGCAATGACGTCGGATGTCTATCTTAGGTAGTTCTACTCCGTATCTACTCTGTAGATGTGATTTATTGATCGACTCTATGATAATGATATTTCTTGTCTGATAGAATGTGCGGCTGGAAGTGAATGGGGCATAACCCCCCGACGAGTACACTCCCTGTCAATACTCATGAACCAAGAGACTGATGTCTGAACTTGCACTTCCGACCATGATATTGCGCAATCACTCGACCCTATAGCATGGCTGGGTTATGATCGGAGCCCCTGCGGTGATCCGCCGCGCGGACTACCTTATGAGGGGTAACCAGCCCCTCGTCTGCGCTCTTTCTCTTTGACCTGTCGTTTCTTTCTCTCTCCGACTCTCAGCACACACTCCAGCCTATCCATCATCATGTCTTTGGGACGCTCTTTCAAGCTCAACTCGGGATACAACATTCCCGCAATTGGACTCGGAACATGGGTTTGTCCTAAAGCAGATATATCCTACCATCTACTGATACTAACAAGTTAGCTCTCCAAACCTCACGAGGTGGAAAACGCCGTTGAAGCTGCGCTGCGCACGGGATACCGTCATATCGATGCTGCCGCATGCTATCTGAACGAGAACGAGGTTGGAAATGGGTGGAAGAAGTCCGGCATGCCACGAGACCAAATCTTCGTTAGTGGTACCAGTAACAATACTTGCACCAACCTTGCGCTGACGGCCGTCCTGCTTAGATCACGAGTAAACTGTGGAATACCCATCATCACCCCAACCACGTGGAAGAGGCACTGGATAAGACGCTGAAGGATCTCCAGACTGACTATCTTGATCTATACCTAGTATGTCTGGTCATGATCATGGGCCATCCTGAGGGGTTATTCTAACAAGTCCTAGATCCACTGGCCCGTTGCATTCGAGCATACAAATGAGACCCTCACTCCAATCGACCCTGTCTCGAAACGATTCCGTTTGGCCGACGTACCAGTGGCTGATACATGGAAGGTACTCGAGAAGCTTGTCAAAGCAGGCAAGATCAGAAGTATCGGCGTCAGCAACTTTACTGTCAAGAAGCTTGAAGAGCTGCTCAAGACCGCGGAGATCCCTCCCGCAGTGAACCAGATTGAAGCTCACCCATACCTCCAGCAAGCCGAGCTCACTCAGTACTCTAAGGACAAGAACATTCTCACAGTTGCTTATAGCCCGCTCGGAAACAATATCTATGGCGCACCTCGGTATTTCCTCCGCTCGTTAAGACGTCTATGAAGGTGTATGCTTCGTTACTGACTACCAACATTGCAGAGTCGTTGATGACCCTATCGTTCAAGAAATCGCAGCAGATTTGAAAAAAGATCCAGCGGCCGTCCTGATCTCCTGGGCCGTACAGCGTGGCACAGCCGTCCTGCCAAAAAGTGTCACTCCATCCCGCATTGAAAGCAACTTCCAAGGTAGGTATAGAGCAAAGCGAACTTGTTTTTGACCAAGGGCACTAACACTGGCAGACTTTAACATTCCGGAATCTGAGTTCGAAGCCCTCAACAAGCTCGACAGGCACCAGCGCTACAACTACCCCTTTCGGTGGGGAATTGATGTATTTGAGGAGCTGGGAGCCGAAGAGGCGGAACGACGAGCAGAGGAACATGCTGCAAAGCAACGGGAGGCTTCGTGATAGGCTTCAAAATGTCTACGATGGTGGCGTATGGGCTGTTCCTAAAAGAACGAAGCTTAAGGCGTAACTAGGGCTTGACAAGAGCCAATAAACATTAGAATTAACCTCAATGTAGATTATATCACCAGTAACCTCTACCAGAGCGGAATGATTTGTCATTTGACAATTCATGGCTTTAATTTCCTCACCTATTATTATTATTATTATTATTTTGAAAAAATAGAGTACTTTGCTTCGGCTTCTGGATATATATTTCAGCTTCTCCACGTTAATCGATTATATCTGAAAAATTTCTAACCATGGGAACAAGCAGTAGACATGAAATCACTTACTGTTGTTCAGTTAGATAGTCCTTCTGGACTTTAGTCCTCACTAGAATGGATAAGCTTGTTGTTGCTCCGGCCGGGTCTTGGTATACTTCGGAGCCTAACCACATTTCTGACGCGACCTCGAAGTTATCCATCACCAACTTCTTGAGAGTAAACCTCATTATCCCTGAACCGCGCGAGTGCAATTAACCTTATGTACTAGATCTCGGTAGATACTGCGCTAGCACTTCTTTTACTCTTTTGAAATTTGCGACACCTTAACGCCAATTATGCCGCCAGTTCGCCGCGCGACGCGAAAACTCCGCGAAGGCGTCAAGAAAGGACTTCGAAAACCTGATGCTGGTAAGTAGCAAGGACTTTGCTACTTCATATTGTGTATAATCCGAGGGCTCGAAATAACCATTCCCTAGACAAAAAACCAAAACCACTCCCCCTAGTGGAGCGCACAAATGCATTATCACTGGAGGAGTTCAAGGCTCTATACATCCCACCTTCAGAGCTGAGATTTCACAAGAAAGAGAAGCGGGAGAACAGGGTAGAGAATACAAGGAAAACCCAAGAAAGTGAAAGTGGCCCTGAGCCGCAAACACAAGGCGAACAGGGACAGTTCACACAGCCTCCAGAACCAGAAACAGAGACCAGCACATATGAGCTACTCATCTACACAGCATCCACAATCCTGCCTACGGAGCTGGAACTATGCTTCAACCTCATCGAAGCAACGTCCTCAGCCGCATACAAGAACTCCAGTATGGGCTGGTCGCCTACGGGAAAGAGGAAGGAGATGCAGCTTCCTGATATGAAGTATATGATTTTGCGACGTCGTGCGGAAACTATTACGAGCGAGGATGGAGACGAAAATAAAGACGAAGCCCACCTGGACGATGGGTCCAGCAATGGCGGATTCGCGGGGTTCCTTGAATTCATGATAACGTACGAAGATGGGTATGAAGTGCTATACTGCTATGAGATCCACCTTACGCCCGAAGCGCAAGGGCAGGGGTTGGGTGAGAAGTTAATGGAGAGGTTTGAGCGGATAGGAAGGGCTGTCGGGCTTGAGAAGACGATGTTGACCGTTTTCAAGGCGAATAGTCGCGCGGTCAAGTTCTATGAGAGGGTGGGGTATGAAGTTGACGACAACTCTCCGCGGCCACGGAAGCTGAGGAATGGAACGGTAAAGGAGGCTGATTATGTGATTATGTCCAAAAGTTTGCGCTAGGCTATCTAGATATTGATGAACATTGTATATGATATGTATATTTACACTTGTTTGACGGTTTTGCCGCGCTTTTCGGGATTTTCTTGTTCCCATTCGTCGCGGAGAGCGGCGAATATTGTGTCCGCGATGACAAGCGAGAGACCGAGACTCCATACAAGAGTAATTGCGTAGAAGAAGTTGGCATTGCCTGAGCCGGCGTAGATCCAAAGGTGATAGAACGCAGGGCCCAGTAATGAGGCGTAGAGAAGAGCCGAGACGGAGAAGAAAGTGTAACGCATTACTGTTCTGGTTAGCTATGGAAACCCAGAATGAGAAGAAACGGATACTTACAAGGGAAGAGATGTCGGTAGAGTGGAAGAAGAGCAAAATATAATGAAGCGTCTGTAATGCTCGGATAGGGCTTGAAGACCGCAAATATCCCTGTCAGCGAGGTGACGACGAACAACGGCTGCCGGCGTAGTCGCACGGTCAAACTGCCGGCGTATGCTGTAAGGTGAAGCCAGAAGACCCCAAGGAAGAAGTCACGGAAGGAATCGAAGATCTCGATGAAGAAATACCACCAGAGACCGATGTTAGGAGTAAGGTCCGGGACCAGAAGCTGGAAGCCGTAGGTTGCAGAAATGAGGGTCGAGAAGTCACCAATGATGAGGAGAGAGATCCCCAGGAGGCCCGCGATGATCGAAAGCAAGACGGCAAAGTGTTTCACCACAAACAGGGCGGGGGAAGGGGGGTTTTGGGTGTGCTGAGCCTGCCTGTCATAGCAGAGGAGGACGAGAGGAATGAATAGAAGCGCTGGATAGATTGACAGGTACGACGCAAACCCCAATGCAAACATAGCATTGAGGCTTTGTCCTTGAACTGCCGCGGAAAGGGCGTAGAGGATACCTGTCGATGTAAATACTGCGGTAGACCGACCAAGGCAAGTTGCGATAGTAAAGGGATTGAACAAGAACCTGGTCCATATTAGCACACTGTATACCCTCGGCATCAGATCTTTCCGTACCATGCTGCAACAACAGCTCCGTCCCATTTAATGTCTTTTCTTATTGATGTGTACAATCTGCCGGACACTGCTTGGGCGGAGTCGGAGATGGTAACTAGGGCGCTCGCATTGAGCAAGTCGACAAGCGAGTAGAAGAGCGCAGTGGGAAGGGGACAAGCTTGGGCGTTCGGCAATAGTGAAAAGATCGGAAGGAGAAGCGGCGCCTTCGTACAAAAGCATTAGCAGACCTTCTAGTAGGTATTTGATCTCCCCGCTACCTACCTGGTGAAAGACGCCTCCATCGTAAGGTGACACATTGCGGTTGTAGAGGAAAAGGCCTTCCTGGACTGTAGAAACGACATAAATTGGTGTCCCTATAGTCAGAGAGCTCACGGAAGACTTACGCCTCTTGAAGCTGGTAACTGGCGTCGACACTTCCACCCGGCCAGTCAGCAAATCAGGCAGGGAGGGAAACAGGAGCAAGAGTAGGATTCGCAAGGCGAGGGCGCCGCCGAACACGGCAACCTTCCTGCGATCGACGGGCATGGTTGTTCGAGTCAGCCGTCGAGACCGAGTAGAGCAGTGCAAGAATGACCCCTTCCCTGGACCAGGCTGTTCGAGTAGTTTGCACTCCACCTGTCCAGTGCAGTCCGTGAACTCTCACGTGCCAAGGCTCCGCGGGTTTCGGTGCACGGGCCACCCGAGCTTTTCGCTGCGGAAAAAAAGTTCATTTTTTGGAAGTCCAGAAGATCTTCTTCTCCCATCTCTCTCGCATTCTACCATCCCAGTCGCAATCATGGCAAAAATCAAGAAGAAGGGTAGGGAGCGATTGCTGAATTCTTCTGAGGATCTCTTTCTAACTTCCATCTCCTAGGTACCTCCGGCCAGGCCAAAAACTATATCACCAGGACGCAGGCGGTGCGCAAACTCCAGATTTCGCTGCCAGACTTCCGTCGACTATGCATTTTCAAGGGTATGTCTCCATGACATTTTGTTCCATTTCCATCGCGAAAGTACGGAAAGACTGACAGCTTGCAGGAATCTACCCCCGTGAGCCTCGGAGCAAGAAGAAGGCCTCCAAGTCATCCACCCAGAACACCACTTTCTACTACACAAAGGATATCCAATACCTTCTACACGAACCGCTGCTTCGGAAGTTCCGCGAACAGAAGGCGCTTGCGAAAAAGATTGCTCGATCCCTCGGACGTGGAGAAGTCAGCGATGCGGCTCGCTTGGAGAAGAACCACGCGCCAAAGCTGATTCTGGACCATGTCATCAAGGAGCGTTACCCGACCTTCATTGATGCCCTGAGGGATCTTGACGATGCGTTATCCCTTCTCTTCCTCTTTGCGAACCTGCCCTCTACCACCCACGTCCCACCCAAGACAATTGCGCTTTGCCAGCGAATTACCCACGAATTCCAACACTACCTGATCACCACCAACTCCCTCCGCAAATCTTTCCTTTCCATTAAGGGTATCTACTACCAGGCGACGATTCAAGGTCAAGATATCATGTGGCTGGTTCCCTACCGATTCGTCCAGCGCGTTAACGGCGACGTCGATTACCGAATCATGGCCACCTTTGTCGAATTTTACACCACCCTACTGGGCTTCGTCAACTACCGCCTGTATTCCTCGATTGGTCTCCGGTACCCACCGAAGTTTGACACTCGGCTTGACGAAAACGGAGCAGAATTAGCGGCCTTCACTCTGGAAGGACGCACTGTCGGAGAAACTCCGAAGGCCATTGAGGCGGCCAACAAGCCATCAAGCGATGCCGCCAACCAGGAGGTATCCGCTGAGGTTCAGAAGAAGGTCGACAAGGTGATCAAGAAGGCCAAATTGGATCAGGGTAGCGGTGAACAGACCACCGAGACCACCGAAGAAGACACGGACGCAATCGACAAGTTCGAGCCCGCAGCTCCTGAAGCCGACACTCTTCCCCAGCCTGACCTGAGCGGCGACCAGGCCGGTTCGCTTTTCGCACCTTTCACATTCTACATCTCCCGAGAGGCCCCGAAGGCTCCCATTGAGTTCATTCTCCGTGCCTTCGGCTGCAAGCGCATCGGCTGGGACACTGTTCTCGGTGGTGGTGCTTTCACTCACAACGAGGCTGATCCTCGCATCACTCACCAAATTGTGGATCGTCCCCCGCTGCCGGAGTCAGCCCTCCCTGCTATTCCCGCAGGCACCGACGACAGCAATGCCGTGCAGAAGGTCAGGCCTGGTACTCGGATTCCTGGTCGGACCTATGTTCAACCCCAGTGGGTCTGGGATTCCATTAACGAGGGCAAGCTTCTCCGCCCCGATTTGTATGCACCAGGCGAGACCCTGCCTCCTCATCTCAGCCCGTGGGTGAAGGCCAAGAAGGGCGGCTATGATCCCCGCGCCAGTTTAGCCGAGCAGGAAGAAGAGGGTGAAGCCGAGGCAGCCGAGGACGAAGAAAGTGATGAGGAAATGGAGGAAGCTGATGCCGAGAAGCCTGCGGCCGTGGATGCTAAGGAGTCCGAGTCTGAGGAGGGATCTGAAGACGAGTCTGTCGATGGCGGCATGGACATTGCCGGTACCGATGACGACGAAAGCGACAGCGAGGAGGAAGAGGAGGAAGACGAGTTCGAGGGCATCGAGGACGCCGATGCCGGCTCTGAATCTGAGGACGAGGAAGAGACCGCTCGGACCCAGCACCAGAAAGAACTCGAGGCAGAAGCCGCTGGTCTTCCATTCTCGTCTGGCAACGCTGCCGACGCATCAGCAGCTAAGAAGAAGTCCCAGGCTAAGAAGAGAGCTTCCCAGAAGCGCCAGGAGGAAGAAGAGCTGGAGAGACAGAAGATGATGATGAGCAGGAAGAAGCGGAAGTTGCTGGAGAAGATGATGTACTCGAACAAGAAGACGGCCGATGAGTCGGCGAAGCTCCGGTCTAAGCGGAGAAAGCTCGCGAAGGGTGAACAAAAATGAAGATGAAGCATCAAAAAGTTAGGTGATATAATGATATCCGTTGATTGATATGGTACTGTTGGTAGTTCAGGCGTATATGACTTCTGTCATGTCTATAGATTTTCAGTCCGTAGCTCTTCTATCTAGAAAGCCTTTCATTGTACAGTGCAAAATCTGTTCGGCATCTAAATGATACGCTTTTCTTTCCGTTATTACACTTTATGCTTATTGTAATAGAGCATGACCACCAGTTTAGATGTGCATGCACCGTTAGGTAGCCTTTCTAGTACCTAAGGATCTGCCTTTTCCGCCGCCCAGCCACCAGCAAAAGCAGGAGTTCACCCTTGGACTTAGATACTGAACTTGCCATCCACTCAATAGAGTCACCAAACTATCATTGAAGACAGTTCACACTTCGAGAAACACCACCGAGAGTTTGTCTTAGGAAAATACTCCACAATGGAAAGCGACTCCGAGGCCGCAATCGAAGATATCTTCGACACATTGAAAGATGCACCAACCTGTGACTTTTTGGCCAAAACTTCATTACAAGAATTTCCTCAAAGAGAATGACCTGAACTTACTCGATAAAGCCATTCTTTACGCCCGACGAACTGTTGAAGCCTGCCGTCCAGAGGATCCACAGCTACGCAGGTACTGCTTCCGCATCGCCAACTACCTGGAATTGAGACATCAACGATCCAGTCAGTCTCGTAACGAGGATCTCGACGAGGAAATTCAGTATCTAGACAAGGATGCGAACTTTATTGGAAGCGATGAAGAGCCCATACGCCAAAGGACGAAGCGGCGGTCCGCGGAAGCAAACTGTCACTCCCGGCTATAGATGATGAATGGAGCAAGGCACACCGTGCTCTAGATGAAGCCTTTCTTGCCTGGCGGACAGTCGGCAACGAGAATAAGGCGGCTTCAGTTCTACGTGATATCGCGGCCCCCTATGCAGAAAGACCTGGAGAGATTCCCGACTCTGTCACCCAAAGTTGAGGAGTAGCTTCGGTGAATTTTCTTGCTATCAGGAGGGAGACGCAGCCCTAAAGACCATATAAGCACTATATCCTGAGAGATGGCAGTGGAAAGAATTGTACTTCGATAACTTCCGGCACAGTGTGGTAATAGATGCAGAAATTTCGGCAGTTGTAAACGGTAACAGTCTAGACTTGGTTGCGAAGGTGTGATACGTAGTGGCGACATCTTCCCGGGAACCTTCCCGGGAACCTTCCCGGGAACCTTCCCGGCACCTTCGCGGGTAGGTGGCACCTTGGCGATACCGAGAACTCTCAAGAACCAAGAATCCTTATCTCTGCAATCATCCAAAATGGACATCAAAGGGCCTAAGAGCAGCCATACCACATACCCGTACCCGGCTGTCAATGACGCTGATCAAGATCTGGACCGCCGCCCAGAGGCGGAGAAGCGTGAATGGGAGCATCGCCTGACACAAAGCATGTTCAACCAAACCAAGGGGCGAGCGCTCTGTACCGCTAACATGAACAGGAACAGATCCAATGGAGTGGGGCACTGGTGAGAGGGCAACCTTGCGGGCTGGATTAGAGCCGATGGTCACAAGGGACAACGAGAGACTCCTCCGAACGCATCACAGATCCCTATCGAAAGCATCAATCGTATATATCACCACCTCGCCCTTCGGTAGACGTATTTGGTTGATATCGTGCAATGCCCCCGACATCACAGCTGGCGGGCTGGACATCCATATCTTCCCCGCAGGTTATCCACTGAAGAGCCGTCTCATACCGACCCCAGCAGCACAGTCCATACTGGCGCAAAACCTGGTGAAGGGACAGATCAATCCACGAAAATTTCTGACAGAACAAAACCTGGAGTCGTTGCGTATCCTGTTCCCGCGATCAATTGGGGCCCAGTTACTGATTGCTGGCTTCCTTCGCATGTTGTTTGATAACATCACAGACGTGGAGCGGATCCACAACCTCGGGTATCCGCGTGAGGTGGGCGGGCTTGTTGTACTTCTAGATACAGCAACGGGTAGTGCAACGGCACAGAATATCGAATCGGGTGCAGTCGTCTCGGATAGAGAGGCAAAATCTGTCGGGTGTTTGGGGTTGAAGTTGAAATTGCCAGGAGGAAAGACGGTTTTAACGACTGTGACCCATGCTTATGTGCGCAATCCTGCGTTGCCGGTGGTTCTTATGCGTGTTGCAGATTGGGTGATCCGGGCAAAGAACGCACTCTATCGTTTCCGAAATCCCCACTTGGACCGGGATTCCCGCGCGCACGGTGTATTACGCCAGAGCCTGTCCAATAATCCGACGGACAAGGATATTCTGCTCTTTAAAACGAACAAAGGTATTCCTCGTCCGAGAGCCATACACTCTCCCTAAGGAGTCACGCTCACTATTATCATAGGTCGGGACGATTACCCACTGCCTCGACAACCCAAGCCCTATATTCCCGTTTCCGGTCGGGTACCGGTATGACCTCTCCTTGATCGAGGGAGAAACTCTACCTTAAGTGGCAAGCCCTCCCGGGTATCCTATGATCTCCGCATAGGCCCCATACGAAAAAGTCCTCGCGAGGGCACCACTATATGCTGTGGCCCTCAATGCTCAGACACAAAACTGGAGAGTGGTTGAAGGGGCAAAGGTAACGCCCGCAGTGGCGAATTCAGTCCTGCTAGGAAGTGAGTACATTTGGGATCGTGAAGCGAGTTATCAGGCTACTGCGATGCTGTGGCGGTCTAAGGACGATGTGGACAGCGCGGGAGGTTACTCTGGCTTGGTGCTGTGTACCGACACCCCGACCGACCAGCATGGCGAAGCTGTTGTTTTTCAGAACTATGAGACTGGTCTAAGGACGTGGAAGTCAGAAGGATCCTCGTTGCTCGCAAATATAAAAGCCGGTTTTCTGTTACCTGGGGAGATCCGTGAGTCGATGATTATGGTCCCTAGTCCAAAGCAACCAATTAGTTACAACACTGTGTGTGGCAAGGAGAGTGCCGTACAAGCAGAGAGACGATATCCATCAGGTCTCTGACATATTTCGCAAACATCATTATCAGGGTCCATGAACTTTGCTTGCGAGATATGGGTAATGGATCGAGGAGGAGTGGGAGAATTAGGGTAAAGGCCACTAGGCGGGAAGCGCTTTCGTTACGGAGGGGCTAATTACTTTTGTACTCTGTACTACGGCTGCCCTAGTAGCAAATTATTACACTATGTGGGTTTATCTCATTCACCGTATGTATTAACTCCACAGTGTGGCTGTTGAGGCGAGGCTGTGCCTGGGAATTGCTAAGACAGAGTATATAAACCTCTCCATCCCCCAGATCTCTTTCACTTCCTTCTTACAACAATATATCATGGTAGACATCGCGATATCTGAAATCCAAGTCTACGAGCGACTTGTCCATCAAGACTGTTAGCTTGACACCTACGCAAGCGACCACACGAAAATCCAGGTTCATTTTCTCTATGTATCTCTCAACCAGCGACCAATAGGCAGGCCAGTGGATAGGAATATTGCCAATATCCCCCAGAGGAACTAATCGGAGTTTTTCTTGTCGAGCGTAGCAGATAGATATGGTTCGCGCTGAAATTCGGAGATTGTCTCACCCTGATGATTCATCGGTAACGACATATGTTTTGGATTGTGGCCTTCATTTTGGCTGAAGCTGTTATGGGAGTCTACAATCGAGGCTGGCAAGTTTGGGTGTGTTTCCTTAACTTGCTAGTCGGGATCCATCTTCAACAAGCGCGATAATTAACCGCAGAATATTTCGTATAATTCTGGCATTTTTGCCTTTTCGAAAGTTCTCCATTTGCAGCTTTAGAGAAATCAGCCTTCGAGCACGGAGGGTAGTATAGATCAAGATCTTGTTGCTTCTTTTACTTTCTTGGTATTATCTGATATCAACTCCTCGGCTTCGTCCAGCCATTAATAGGGGTGAAGATGAAAGCACAGCGTGATATTAAGATCTCTGAAGGTGTACTGATTCCTTTTCCAAGGCTAGCAATTCCTCGGAGAGCTGCCCATTTTATTCCTTCAATTTTCTCGCTATTAGCCATCCCTATAGAGCCCCCTGCATCAGTCACCAATGAACACAGGCAAGCCCTGGCGGAGTAGCCAAGTCAGTATCGGCAGGTCAATATAGCAAAAAGAGACACAAAGATTGATCTGGGCTGCATTGGGCGGTTGCACGGTCTGTGAGAGCTGGCCCATGGCAATTGGCACACCGGTAGGCGCTTTTATGAGGCTGGGACTTTTCATGATTCTTCTGTGTGGTCTTTGGCTCCACAGAGCCGGCATTGGTCTGATTTGTTTTGTCATCAGATCTGACTGATCGGGAGCTAGGTGCCATGGTCGATATAGCCCGCGGGGAGCTGGCAAACAAAGAAAAGCCCGGAGTAGGAGACAAAGAAGGTGAGGATAACAGCGGTTTTGTGGATAAGGACAGACTTTGAAAGGACGGGAAGCGCTGCGAGAGATTCTCATGGTAGGAAGGATAGAAGCAGGGAAGGACACGGTTGGTACTATGGGACTTATAACTGGAGAGAGCATGACAGTCAAGGGAGGAGCCAAAATGGCTCCGCTCTGCAGCGATCACAGCGAGAGTGCCTAGATAGATAATGTTTGTAGCGAAATCTACGGTTAGTCAGAGGAAGTTAGCACAGAATAAGTTAGAGAGAACTAAGTGATCGTTGACTAAGTAAGCGAGCTCGTGGACTTAGCAGGACTCCTAAAACGGCCGCAGAAGTAGCCTTTTTTAGCCGCCTGCTAACTGTCACATCGTTAAATAGAGTAAGTTATCATATGCGATTAGATGGTTAGCCTTTCTGACGACTAGCGCTTACATGAAATTTTTATTGTTGCAGTTTTGTCGTAATAGTCTGCCGTACTTATTACATCAGCCGCCGTCTCTATCAAAAAATGGCGGCGGATCTCTTGAAACCACCGACAGCAACCGCAACGCAGAGTCTTAAAATCCCACGTCGCGCCCACGGGTGCGGCCGCCAACTCCTCCATGCTGTACCACCATCTTTGCGCTTGCTTAATTCTTCTTCAATCCGGACATTGATGTACATGCTTCCATGAAGCTCAAGGCATGTCCTTCTACTCGGACGGCCAATCACAACACTCAAGTGTACCTCCATCTGCGCAACCATATCAATCCCTGTTTGGTGGATACAGCCAGGAGACGCAAGACCTAGATGCATATTCGCGCCTCGAACAGGATGAATCCGACTTCGGCGTCACAGCGAAGGGTGGCCCACCCGTCGAGTATGAGGATTCCGGCGATGATCTAAGTTACATACAAACTAGCGATAGGGAGCCATTTCGCTCTCCAGAAAAGACTGGTTCCGTTGCTCCTTCGTCGTTCCCACCGCCTACTTTGAAGTCTTGGGAAAGCCCCGAAAGCTCTGCATCACCGTCTCCACATCGCCCTAATAAGTTCCATGGCCCGGCACATCTGTGGTTGGACCTAACACGAGACGACAGAGATATTGCCGAGTCTCTAGACGAGATTGGCGCAAGGGACCTGGCGGCTCATCTGTATAATGCTCATATCCTGCAATCGCGGGGAGCTGTGAATCGAGGAAATGAGAATACAGATCAATTAGGTGACGGCGATCCTCAAAATGGTGACTTGGTCAACTATGAACTGCTCGACATCCTAGGAGAATGGACGGCATGGCCGATGTCCAGTGATGAGGTCCCTCGTGCCGATGAGCGCCTTCGACGGCTAGAGGATGACAAATGGACTTTTCGCATGCGACCAGATTCGCGACCAAGTGCAGAGCTGGAGGAGTCTATTATGGCACTTCTAATGAAGACAGCGAAAGAAAGGTTCCAGTCCAGGGAGTGGGCCTCATCAACCTTCTCAGACAGAAAATGTGGTATTCTGTCAGATAAAGGCGGAGCGAAACCTAATACGGAGGGCGATATGGATGTTGACCAACCAAGCGCGGATGAGACAACCGCGTGGGAGAGCGAGCAGGAGGCCCTACAACGCCCTCTTCGCCCAGTCGTCCAAATAGACGATGATGTGTCGCGGCGAAAACTACGACCGCTTGCTCGGAATGTGATTACGCAGTTTGATCAACTGCTAATGGGCCTTCACCGTTTCCACGGAGCATCGCGATCTGATCGGTCGAGCAGAAGTCGATCAAGGGATAGGAAGCGTGGGCGCAGCTCCTCGCTGGCATCCAATGCGAGCTGCGCATATAACGGAAATACTCAAACCGAGGATGTCTCAGATACAGATAACGCTCGTCCACGCACCTCATCCACCGGAAAGAAAGCAGCACGAAAGACCCAATTCCGAAGCTTCTCTAGAGGACGCAAGCGTACACGAAGAGAATCTCAATCATCTCCGAGAAAGAATGACAGTGCTAATACGTCAAGAACCAGAGCACGTTCTGCTTCCACAAACGGTGACGGTGAGTCAGGGCTCACAGACTGGAAAGACGTGGTAGGGGTTGCCTCTATGGTAGGTGTGCCACCAGCCGTGCTTCAGCGTGCCACCCAGAGATTTTCCGCGCTGGTCGGCGAAGACATGGAATTCCCCACGATACCTGAAGATCATGGCCCGCAATTTATGGAGAGTGTGCTGGAGTGGACATATACGCAAAACAAACTGGCCGCACTGGCGCGCCCTGAAGTGCTGCCTTCAAGGGATGACAGTGTCAAGAAAGAACGGAAATTGGTGTGCCCATTCAAGAGATGCAGCCGGCATACAAATGGGTTTTCTCGACCTTGGAACTTGAATCAGCATCTGAAAACAATGCACCCGGGTTATAAGTCAAAGGATAGCAAAACAGAATCGCGCAGCCGGGTGCAGTCTGGGCACGACACCGATAGGTCTAGGGCTGTCCACGAGTCTGCTGACGAGGGATTGCCTCCAACTGATCACAGTGTTAAGAAAGACCAGAAGCTGTTCTGTCCGTTCAAGGGATGTAATCGGCATAAGAAGAAGGGATTCTCTCGACAATGGAATCTGAACCAACATCTCAAAACGATGCACCCAAGCTACAAACCGACAGAAAGCAAGTCGCGATCACGCAGCAGGGTGAAGTCTGGGTACGACTCTGACAGGTCTGAATAATGTACATAACTAGCTTTACATGGTTCATGTCACGAATATAGCTAATGATAATGAATAAACTGTTAAACTGCTATATCTCAGGGCATCGCAAAGAAGCCCGAGGCCGAGAAAAAGAAAAAGGAACCGGCCATCTGAGCCAATCATATATGTCACTGATAAAGCACCGGCTTGGCTGGCCAATAGCAATACATAACCTCAACTCATCATGACGTACAACCACGTGACTTATAGCTCCCCTCGGCGAACGGGATGCAGAAGAAACCAGCAAATAGACAAGCTCCTGGAGGTCTGTGAAGCTCCCGAAACTAATCATAGGATTTCTCACTTTACTTCCTCTACTGGGAAAGAATTTTTGTTGGCATTGCTTCCACAACTGCGCTACTCCAACCGATCAAATACCGCGGGAGCCCGCCGAGAGCTGATTAAAACAATCCACTCTTGTCGGTCTTTTCCCCAAATCGTCGGAGAAGATTAAATGATGGAGAAGATTATTCGTCCTCTGTCAAGGCAGCTGTTGCGGCCACGACCGCGGTATCCGTACACAATGCCTTCTCACAATCACGCCAAGCGCCTCTATGCGACGGGGTACAATGTGCCCCCGGTGAGTTATGGCTTTGTACAGCTCCCCGGAATATGGCTAACGCGTCCCTGCTGCAGCTGAAAGACAAGTCCCTGTTTATTCAAAAGGCATTCGTCAACGGCGAGTGGGTTGATGCGGATTCGGGGAAGACATTCGAAGTCCACGGTATGAACGCCCTCTTTAGCTTGTGGGATCTCCAGTAGCAAGCTCAATTGCTAACCAAGACCCGTGCTCTCGTCTTTTTAGACCCTGCTACGGGAAAGCTCATCGGAACATGCCCCGAATTCAGCGCCTCAGACACCGAGAAAGCCATTCAAGCCGCTAACGAAGCTTTCCCCAAATTCCGCACAACTCTAGCCCGCGAGCGCGCGCGCATGCTGCGAAGATGGTACCAATTGATGATCGACAACGCAGAAGACCTAGCAACACTGATTACTTGGGAAAACGGGAAGCCGCTCACAGACGCCAAGGGCGAGGTGAACTACGCCGCTAGTTTCTTTGAATGGTTCAGCGAGGAGGCACCCCGAATCTACGGCGACACCATCCCGGCCTCTGTGCCTGGAAACCGCGTTATAACCCTGAAGCAACCCGTCGGTGTTTGTGGTCTCATTACGCCATGGAACTTTCCAGCTGCTATGATTACGCGCAAGATTGGACCTGCTCTTGCGGCTGGCTGTACCGTAGTCACGAAAACACCGGGGGAGACTCCCTTCACTGCGAATGCGCTTGCGGAGCTGGCTAAGCGTGCTGGTATTCCGAAGGGTGTTGTTAACATTGTCACGGCCCTCAAGAACACACCTGAAGTCGGCGAGACGATAACCACGCATTGCGACGTCCGCAAGGTATCCTTCACAGGCTCAACGAACATCGGAAAACTCCTTATGAAACAATCCGCCTCAACAATCAAGAAGGTCTCCTGGGAGCTAGGCGGCAACGCCCCCTTCATCGTCTTCGATGATGTTGACGACCTCGATGCCGCAGTCGCCGGCGCAATTGCCTCTAAATTTCGCAGCTCCGGCCAAACCTGCGTCTGCGCAAACAGGATCTACGTACAAAAGGGCATCTACAATGAATTCGTCCAGCGGTTCGTCGCAAAGGTCAAGGAGTTCAAGGTCGGCGCTGGGTTCGAGGAAGGAATCACTCACGGGCCTGTCATTCACGACCGCGCAATCGACAAGGTCGACCAGCATGTCCAGGATGCTGTCTCGAAGGGCGCTAAACTTGTTGCCGGTGGCCAGAGACTCTCAGACCTCGGCCCTAACTTCTACGACCTCACTGTTCTCACAGATATGAGTAAGGAAATGAAGCTTGCCTCGGAGGAGACGTTTGGCCCTGTGGCTGGCTTGTTCCCATTCGAGACTGAGAAGGAAGTTGTTGAGTTGGCTAATAAGGCTGAGGTTGGCCTGGCTGGATACTTCTTTAGTGGCAACGTTAAGCGAATCTTCCGTGTTGCGGAGGCTTTGGAGGTTGGTATGGTTGGTGCTAACACTGGTTTGATCAGTGATGTTGCGTCTCCGTGAGTTGCCCTTGCCTGACCCATTGCTCCACTAACAGCAGAGCTAATCGGTTTGCCAGATTCGGCGGTGTCAAGCAGAGTGGTTTCGGTCGTGAGGGCAGCAAGTATGGTATCGAAGAGTTCCTTACCATCAAGAGTGTCACCTTTGGAGGCATGGGCCAGCCTCTGCAGTCGTAGGAATCTATAGAACAACATCATTATCACCGCTGCTTATCTACGGTGCCTGTCACGATACCATGGTGTAAACAAATCCAGACACATTGGCGATTTTAATATCAACAGTATTCCACCTGGACAGTGCTCACTCCTTATTCTGCGCACGTGTTGTCTCATTGCGATGGGCTAGCCGAGGTTAGAGGAAAATGGTATTGGTCAAATCTAATTTACATGCAAATAATACAAGACAGAACATATGCGCCGCAACCAACCTGTTGGTCATGTCCCATTGAACCGTAGAAAATGTCCAGAATGCGAGTGTCGAGGATGCGTCTTTCGAGTAGAGAGGCTAGATGAAGTAGGGACTTCAAAAACCAGGGCGTGATGTATGGCCTCTCTTGGTGTGGCCCGAAAATGAAGGTTCCCTGTGCGAACGCTCTCTGATAGTAACTGAACAGTATCTCCCTTCAATTCTCTCCTGCCATCACCATCTCATCTATTTGCCCTGACGCTGCTTATGTTTCGGGTTCTTCGAGCTAACGCAAAACCATTAGCCTGCATTCAGGCCAGCCCAATTATTCCAAAGTCAAGAACTCACCAAATAATATAAACCCTGTTCTTTCTCCTCACAGGCTTGCACCCATCACACAACCGCTTAACCGACGATCTTGTCTTCATCCCGCGGACCTGCTCGAGTTGCCTTGTGGCCGAGGCAGCGCCAACACTTATCGCCGACGTAGACGTCTCCATCTTAGATCGCAGAAGCCGTAAGCCATTGCCGAGTGTGAACTGTGATAATTGCGAGAACGGCCGGGAGAGGATCTCAAGGCGGAGGGTGTTGGTGTTGTGTCGGGGAAGAAATTGGCGGAGGGCGGCGGTCGAGGAACCGAGGAGGGAGCGGAGGGAGACCATTTTCGAGATGGGCGCCGACGTGAAGTCCGGCAGAGTTCGAGTTCGAGAGCTCGAGAGATATGAATTGGTTTGGTGGGTTTGATCGAGCTGCCTGTCTTTCGCATCGACCTTGGGGGTTGTCTGAGGGTTCGGAAAAGATGGCGGAGTTATTGTTTTGCCGCGTTCCGGAGTGCTGGTTTCAGTGGGTCTGATTGGTCAATTGTCCGCCATTGTTCAAGGTCAACAACTAAATCTAGCAACGGTGCTGAGAAGTTGCTTAATGTGACTGAATATGCTCTTTTGAAGACTCGTAAGCTAAGACAGGTATCTACAGACGGGCGGTGATATGGCCCTATTACAACTCTATACTACATTTATTCCATACAACCGAACAAAACCATCAAACCGCCCTAACCCAGCCTGAACGCCGAATGATTCGCTGTGTAAGTGTGCATCGTATGACTTGAAAACGCATTAAACTGCCTCATGCATGTTCAACGACGGAGGAAAGTCTTGTATGTCTCGGACTCGGTCTCTTCGGTGAACGGATACCCAAGGTCTCGCAGGAAAGCTTCCAGGTCATCCTTCTCAGACTCGGGACACTGGATAGCAGCCAAAACCTTGCCAACATCGCCACCGTAGTTCCGGTAGTGGAACAAGGAGATGTTTTGGCTAGGACGGAGCGTCCTAAGGAATTTAGCAAGCGCTCCGGGCCGTTCTGGAAACTCGAACATGAACAAGCGCTCGTCGCTCACGTCACTACGTCCGCCGACCAAGAAGCGCACGTGCCGCTTAGCAAGTTCATCGTCGCTGAGGTCTTTTGAGGTCATGCCATTTCGGGTCAGTTCCGCCATAATCTTAGCTAGGTCCTCTTGACCAGTCAAAGCGGACAAAGAGATACCCATGAGAACATCTGCAGACTTGTCGTCTGCATAGCGGTAGTTGAATGCAGTAACAGCATGGGGCAGAACAACCTCCACTAGTTTGGCGAAAGCACCGGGCTGTTCGGGGATCTTGACGCTCAGGAGGGCCTCTTTCTTCTCCCCCAGGGCAGCGCGTTCCGCAACAAACCGCAGTCGGTCAAAGTCCATGTTTGCCCCAGACGTAATGGCAACCAGTTCACGGCTGGTGTGAGGGCTAGGATATTTCGCGACGTATTTCTTCAGACCCGCAACAGCCAGAGCACCTGCAGGCTCAATGATAGATCGTGTGTCCTCAAAGACATCTTTGATGGCAGCGCAAGTCTCATCGGTGGAAACCAAGATGATCTCATCCAACACCTCTCGAGCCACGCGGTAACATTCCGAGCCAACAGTCTTTACCGCAGTACCATCTGCGAAGAGGCCCACCTCGTTCAAGAGGACACGAGAGCCCTCGTTTATCGACTGGTTCATTGCGCTAGCGTCGTGTGTTTCGACACCAATCACCTTGACATGCGGCGCAATACGCTTCAGGTAGACCCCGACACCAGAGATCAATCCTCCTCCGCCAATAGCGCAGAAAACTGCCTCCAGCTTGTCCAAGTTCGCCTGGCGTAAGATTTCCATTCCAATGGTTCCTTGTCCAGCAATAACGTATGGGTCATCGAAAGGAGGAATGCTTGTAAGGCCGTGTGACTTTTCAAGACGGTGAGCTTCCTCTTTAGCACCATCGAAATCGTTGCCATGAAGGACAACGCTGCCGCCTAGTCTAGCAACGTTGAGATGCTTAATGGCCGGGGTGCCTGAAGGCATGACAATGGTGGCAGGAATCTTCAATTTGCGAGCAGAGTACGCAACACCCTGAGCATGGTTACCTGTATATGACAGATATTATTAGTGCTTGCTTTGCATGTACTGGCCATCTTGAACAAATTACCTGCTGAGCATGCGACTACACCTTTCCACCGCTGCTCGTCGGACAGGTGAGCCATCTTGTTATACGCCCCGCGAAGTTTGAAGCTGAACACGGGGAGCATATCTTCCCGCTTAAGGAGCACTCGACACTCCATTCGGTTACTGAGATTGACGGCATGGTGAAGCGGGGACTCGTTGGTGATTTCGTAGACGCGGGAGGTCAGGATCAGCCGCAGGTACTGGAGACAACAACGCTGTCAGAGACCAAGGAACAAAAGATAGCAGCAGGGTACTGATCTTACATCTGGGTATCCGTTGGGAAGGAGGAAGGCATCGGGAATATCCCAAGAAGGGGGGCTAGCCGGTCCTGTGTATTCTGCTTTCTCCGATGTAGGGGTTGGGATGGCGGAATACTCGGTGAGAGCGAGGCTGTTCAACCTCGAATGAGAGGGTGTTGTTGCGCCATTGGTAGGCGCGTTCTCGGTCATTTTGAAAGAAGTCAATATGCTATGCAATCCGATTAATGATGGTGAAAATGAAACAGCCCGGAGCTATCAGACTGTTGTAGAAAGATAAGGAGGGGATCCCAATGACTCGACTTCCTGCGGCGGAGACAGAAAAATTCCGTGATCGGCGCGGGCTGTTTATGTCATCTTACCCTCAACCTCAGCCCTACCTTCCTAATCAAGAACTTGTACTTATCGCGGGCCTGCTTCTGAACTCCTTCGGTTCCGTACGTACAACTGGAATTAAGGACGAGGTTAATATTAACCCATCGAGTCAACGGGCACCAGACAAGAGCTGTTCGAATTATAGATGGTTTCAGCCTACCGCAATGATGGCTACATTGGCCAGCACAGAATCAGCTGACGACGGGGCCTCAGCTTCTCTTCTTTGTTCATCTTTGAACTCACTGGCCGCACATGTTTACCAACATTACCCCTCCCTCAAACTCATCCGCGCCTTCTTCCGCTCCGACTAAAAAGGCCATGGCACTCACGGTTCCTGTCGACGACTGGTTCAGCAAAGAAGTGCTCCGTCTTCGAGCCGAATATGAATACTGTCGCGTTACCACCAATCTTTATCCTCCAGCCGGTCGACCAAATCTTCAACTAGAGCTCAATCGCTGCTACAAGTCTTCCATGACATACTGGTTCGAAGACGGAACAGAACATGGCCAGTGCGTGCGCATCTTTGACATCCCTGGTACCCCTTTCAGGTGATATTCTACGACTCCATCGCAACCTGCCCTCTTTAGCGGGCCACGTTGAGATTGATGGGGATGACATACGTCCATTGTCCCGCTGCATGGAATGGCCTGAGGCTGAAGAGGACGACTCGGAGTGTGTGAGCGATCTTGTTTTCAAGCTACCTCTTGTTGACGTCGACCCAGCAAAACGTTTTACTAAAAAAAGGCAAATACCGAAGCGAAATCAAGAATCACATTGCTTTCCAGGGCGGGTCTATACCAGGCAATCGGACTTCTTCTCATGTTACCCGGCTTCTTGGGAAGCCTGCTGACGGGCCTGTTTTCGAGAAACTATCATCTAGCGCAAGGACCCTTGGTCTCTTCTCTTCCTTGATTATCTACAAAAGCTGAATATTGCAGCTTACCGATGCCCTGGAGTTTCTTCACTCCGTCGGCATTGTTCATCGCGACTTGCGCGCCGCTAACCTTATCTTTTCAGAGGATGGGAAACACCCGGTTGTTTGAGACCTCGAAAGCCGCTGGGGAGAGCGGTCAGCGCCTGAAGTTTCCTTTCAAGGAGGCTTAAAGGACTCAGGTTGGACCACAAAATCCGATATATATGTTGTTGGAAACTGTATCAAGAGTATGGTTTATGCAAACAATCCAATTACACACTTTGTCGTGTGGCCTTTTCCGCTGCCGCTTCAGGGTATTGTCGAAGCATGCATGCGTCTGAGGCCGGAGGACCGTCCAACCTTAGCTGACTTGCGTGTCATGGTATAGAATACTGAAGAGTCAGCAAAATAATCTGCATAGCCACCGGAGTATCAGCATTGTTCATGTCCAGGGGAGAGTCCTTATATAGTAGAAATCAACGCCTTGGTACTGTATGAGATGTGACAGTACGTAAATTACGAGAAATTGTGCCTCATGAGAATCACTTCCGACGTCACTGCATGCCTCCGACACTTGATCAAGTCAACGTCAAGGTTAGAGCACCACTGAGTTGCGTTCCGCGTTAAAATTTCGCCTTATTCAAGTGGCCTATTCAGCAACCATGAGCGAACCCCTCCCATCCTCGTTCGACGGCCATCCGTACGTCCCCACAAACCCGCAACTCCGACGCCGAGTGGCACGAGCATGTATTCTGACAATCGCTTGCTAGTCAATTCGAGGAAGAGACCCCGCTCCAGAAATTCAGAAGAAGATTCAAGGAAGAACCATTGATCCCGCTAGGTGAGCGATATAGGAAGGCCAAACTCCAGACAATCGAGAACCTGAGCTAATCCTCACCACTCCGATAACTAGGATGCGCCGCAACCTGCTACGCGCTGTACCGCGCCTACCGCTCCATGAAAGCCGGCGACTCAGTTGAAATGAACCGCATGTTCCGCGCCCGTATCTACGCCCAGGCATTCACGCTCGTTGCGGTCGTCGCCGGAGGAATGTACTTCAAGACAGAGCGGACGCAACGGAGAGAGTTCGAGAAGCAGGTGGAGCTGCGGAAGGGCCAGGAGAAGAGAGATGCGTGGCTGCGTGAGTTGGAGATTCGAGACAAGGAGGACAGGGACTGGAGGCAGCGCCATGCTGCTATTGAGCAGGCGGCGAAGGAGGCGGGTAAGAAGCCGGAGGTCAAGCCGGCTGTGCCGCCGGCACCTCCTTCGGAGAAGCCATCGACTTCTGTAGAGCCGGATGCGGCTCGTTCTGCTCTTGAACCGTCCGAGGAGAAGTCTATCGGCGTATTAGATGCTGTGCGGGAACTCATCTCGAGGCGAGGCTAGGAATGTGAAGGGACACTTCTCGTCTACATGTACTACTAAATTTTCTCTCCTAACTTAACCACAACTGGCGTTTGGGAATGTGCATATTGGTTGATTATGAATCGCTTCATGTGATCTATGATGTTGGTTTAATGTCGTAGCTTTGTGTTCTCCATCAGCGTCTTGCAAAAAAGCGAGCATGGCTTTGATAACAACAACTGCATGCTGGCAATGGATATGGTCGGTATAAGAGCGCTTCATTTCTTTAAGCTTGCACATGAGCTGGCGCACCAGCGTCAGGTTGCCTGCTCATCGATGTATCTCTTCATCATATCAAATTCGGATTTCCCCGTCTACTATGGTCAGTGATTGGATCCTTCCGCAAGAGATCTCAGGTTCTCTGTTACCGAAAGCAAGTACCGAATATGCTGCTGTGAGACATGTCAGCAGTTTGATACCAAAATTCGAATAAGGGCAAATCAACCAAATCTGTGACATTCCGGTGACGCTCAAACTCAGTGCGAGCGTAGTCCCGTAGCTCACTCCGAGTAGGAGAATTGGGAATTTCTGTTGTCAAATGTGAGAACTGGCGGCATTCGAAATTGGCAACATGCCAGGCACTAACTGTTCAAGGCTCTGACGATTTCGCGCCATAGAGCGATAACACGCTGCCTTTGGATAAACTAGACAACGAGTTAGCTTCTTCCAACGAAGCATTGAGTATACCTGACTCACATGATCTAGGCTGATCGCGGGCTTCCTGAGCTTAGACGGCCGGGTGGAAGAGACCGCGGCGAACAATTTCGCTGACGTCCGCATCTAGCCGGATTAATACGGCAATTACCATTAAGGTCTCGGTTATTCGAGTATCATGGATTCGATTTCTAGGATTGAATATATATTGGTACATACTTGAAGCAGATGTGACGGCTTGAAGGCGGTGATTGACAGACGCTAGTATATCGTCACGTACGGTATCTTACAGCCTCATTACGTACATGTCGAAGTCAGCACGATATATATGCGAACGCCCGCGATGAAGAAGAATCCTTAAAGCTACTAGTTAGGAGACTGAAGGCAAGTGCAGAACGAAGACATCATACGATCGCCTTAGATTGGTGCTCGACGAATTGGCACTGAGCATTTACCGATCTACGCTGGTCACATGACCTGTTCCTGGCTTCCCCGAACTTTTTTTCGGAGGAGACACGGAGTTCTGCGAGCGAAGTAAAGACTCGGCCAACTCCTGGAGTGATCAGCCGGCAACATGAGGTGTCCTTCTCTTGCGCGGCTGCCCTACCGCGCTGTGTCTGGCTTGACCAGAATTCCTGTCAGGCTTCAATCTCAGACACTTCTCGCCAAACGATGCGCGTCAACAGCCGCTCTTCGTTCCGCGACTCCGGTCAACCAGTCCATACTAGATAAGCGTTTCCGGCAAACGAGGAATGCCTCTGGTACTACTGCTGCAGCTGTGTATGTAATTGCACCTTTATTCGTTCTGTCTTTGATCAGTGGTTGACGTATTCTTTCTTGTTCAGCTTGGAGGCAGCCGCTCAGACCCCGGAGACCTTGTCACAGGAGGCCATTATTGAGAACCTCGATCCCGTAGAGGCGCAGAGATTAGGTCGAGTTCGCAACATTGGTATTGCTGTATGCCTCACAATTTTCCATCATTGAGGGAACGCTAATCACTAATTGCTTTCTCATAGGCACACATCGACAGCGGTAAGACCACATGTACCGAGCGAGTTCTCTTCTACACCGGCCGTATCAAGGCAATCCACGAGGTCCGAGGTCGCGACAGTGTCGGTGCGAAGATGGACTCCATGGATCTGGAACGTGAGAAGGGTATTACCATTCAGTCCGCTGCTACCTTCTGTGACTGGGTCAAGAAGGAGGATGACGGCACGGAAAACAAATATCACATGAACTTGATTGATACTCCCGGGCACATTGACTTTACCATTGAGGTGGAAAGAGCGCTGCGCGTTCTCGACGGTGCCGTTTTGATTCTTTGCGCTGTCTCCGGTGTCCAGTCACAGACAATCACCGTCGACCGACAGATGAGACGCTACAACGTTCCTAGAATTTCCTTCGTCAACAAGATGGACCGCATGGGTGCGAACCCATTCAAGGCTGTTGACCAGATCAACACCAAACTCAAGATGCCTGCCGCAGCGGTCCAGGTTCCTATTGGTGCCGAAGACGAATTCGAGGGCGTGGTCGATTTGATCCGCATGAAGTCCATCTACAACCAAGGAGCTAGCGGTGAGGAAATAGTCATCAAAGATGAAATTCCGGAGAAGGTCAAGGCTATTGCTGAGGAAAGGAGGAGGATGCTCATCGAGACACTCGCTGATGTTGATGACGAGATTGCGGAGATCTTCTTGATGGAGGAGACGCCAAGTGAGCAACAGTTGAAGGACGCCATTCGCCGGGCAACTATTGGCCTCAAGTTTACTCCTGTATTCATGGGTTCTGCGCTTGCCAACAAGTCGGTGCAGCCGATGTTGGATGGTGTTATCGATTACCTTCCCAACCCATCCGAGGTACAAAACGTCGCCCTTGACAAGAAGCGCGACGAGGCACAAGTCAAACTTGTCCCCTACCAAAGCCTACCATTAGTCTGTCTTGCCTTCAAGTTGGAGGAGAGCAGCTTTGGGCAACTGACTTACATCCGTGTGTACCAAGGAACCCTCAAGAAGGGTACTTATGTTTACAACGCGCGTACCGACAAGAAAGTTAGAATTCCGCGCATTGTCCGAATGCACTCCAACGAAATGGAGGATGTGAACGAGGTTGGAGCTGGTGAAATTTGTGCTGTTTTCGGTGTTGAATGCGCCTCTGGTGACTCGTTTACTGACGGTCAACTTGGCTACACTATGTCCTCAATGTTCGTTCCGGAACCCGTCATCTCGTTGTCCATCAAGCCCAAGAACAGCAAAGACTATGCCAACTTTTCCAAGGCTATGGCCCGTTTCCAGAGAGAAGACCCTACATTCCGGGTGTCGTTCGACACCGAGAGTGAGCAAACGCTTATCTCCGGTATGGGTGAGCTTCACCTTGGTATCTACGTTGAACGTATGCGTCGCGAATACCGCGTCGACTGCGAGACTGGTCCTCCCCAGGTTGCTTACCGAGAAACCATCGGACAGCGCGTTGAGTTCGACCACCTGCTTAAGAAACAATCGGGAGGTCCTGGTGACTTTGCTCGCGTTGTTGGTTGGTTGGAGCCCACCGGTAAGCTCGAGGAGAACGTCTTCGAGGAACAGATTGTTGGAGGAAGTATTTCCGAGAAGTTCATCTTTGCCTGTGAAAAGGGATTCCACCTCTCTTGTGAAAAGGGTCCTCTCATCGGTCACAAGGTTCTTGGAACCAAGATGGTCATCAACGACGGTGCTACCCACATGACGGATTCGTCCGAAATGGCCTTCAAGAACGCCACACAGCAGGCTTTCCGCAAGGCCTTCAAGGAGAGTAACCCTGCTGTTCTCGAGCCTCTGATGAAGACTGTTGTTACTGCGCCTGCCGAATTCCAGGGTGATGTGATTGGTCTTCTGAACAAGCGCGGCGCTACCATCAACGACTCCGAAGTTGGTGTCGACGAGTTCACCGTCTACGCTGACTGCAGTCTGAACGGCATGTTCGGCTTCAGTTCTCACCTCCGGGCTGCTACCCAGGGTAAGGGTGAATACACCATGGAGTTCAGCCACTACGAGAGGGCACCTCCTCAGGAGCAGTACGTCCCAAATGCCATTTAATTAACTGCACGTTCATAAGCTAACGTTTGATTTCACAGGCGCGAGCTCGTCAAGAAGTACCTGGACGCCCAGGCCGCCAGGCACAAGAAATAAGGGCAAAGATGCCTTTGCTACGTGTATGCACCTACTAACGCCCTTCTCTTTCTCACCGTGTCCATTATTGAAAGATCACAACCTCTTGATGAATCTTTCTCCAGTTTTCTGGAATCTTGTATTACTTACCCCCTTTGCGATATAGACCGACCCTGTGGGATTGTCTTCCTCCCATGTTTTAACATCATACTGGCGCCACTTTGGCTTTTTTTTTTGGCGATCTAGGATAAGGAAACGGGATGTTCTGTTACAATGCTGTATATATTAATCACATGATCCTATATCTCCTCTCATCTAAAGAGTAACTGGTCCATTTACAAGCGTAGTCCTAGTCATAAATGGACTGATATGACATACTTGTCTATTCCTCAAATGCCCTCAAAACCGCAAGCGCCGCGGTAGAGAACGTAGCTACACGATTATGACCTGCAGTCCAAGTTAGCGCAGTCCCATGACTGAATTGGACAACCGTCAGTAACATACCTCCATAGGCAACCCGCTCCCACCGCACTCTCTTCACAGCCCCAGCCCCCTTGCCAGATCTATTCTCCCAAATAAGCACTTCATTCGGCCCATTAGCGTCCCTCCTCTCGTAGCTGAGAACACCAGGGGCATCTTTCTGCCTCTCGCCCGTTGCAGCCGCAAAGACACGCCGGCCCTCGTACCAGGGAATCTCAACATCGTTCTTAGCGTGGATGATCGCTAGATCTAGACCCTTCTCTGCGTATGTCGGACTAGCCGTTTCCAGGGTACTTTTCACGCCCGTCAGCCTGGCCACTCGGCCCGCGGTATCCCATTTGTCGAGGATATGGCTCCGCGCCCAGTTCTGGACACGGGGGTAGCCGCGGAGCGGGGAGAGGATGGGAGGGGTTATTCCCTTGACGCTGTAGGACTCGATTAGGTTGGGTAGGTTGCTGAATGATGCGAGGAGGATGACGCCGGCGAAGGGCTCAGGGTCCTGAATGGCTGGTTGGATGGCGGTTGGATCGGTCGATCCGAAAGTGAAGCGCTCGGCTACTGCTGCGCTAACTGCTGTCCCGAGACTCTGGCCCACGATGACGATTCGGGAGGGTGGGATGTTGAGAGGGGACGATGTGAGGAAGTTTAGGAGGGTGATGCCGTCGGTGATGAGGCCTTCTTCGGTGGGTGTTCCTGTTGAGATTCCAAAACCTCGGTAGTCAATTGCGAAGACGTGGATTGGGTGTTCTGGCGTTGAGAGGCCGAGGAGCATACGGTATGTCTCGGGTCGTTGAGCAGAGCCTAGGTGTGCGGCGTTGCCGTGGACTGCAGGTATTTTCTGATTAGATGCATTGGGCACTGGTGTTGTCTAAAGTTTCTTACAGCTCACAACTACTCTAGCGTTTGGGTCATTGGCTAGAAGCTTGAATACAGGAGTCTGGGTATAGTCGTCCTCAGGACCTGCTGGCTTGTCAGAGTCCAGTCCGGCTTCGTGCTCTCGACAGAGATGCAGAGGTAGAAGATGCCAGCCATAGATTGTCTCGTAATCGGGGGTGACTAGGTTAAATGGCTGGACTTGTGTTTCTAATCGTAGTCAGTAATAAGGCACCAAGTAGCCAGGGCTTATGAAAAACTTACTCAAGAACCCGAACGATTCGACGAGGTTCACATCTTCCCATAGAGCAGGATTTACCTTGTGTGCATACAGTGCGCTATCCCCATTATTTGCATACGTTAGCTGATGCTTTTGTATAGCATAGCAGATCTAGATGATCCTGGCAACGCACAATCTCTGGACAGCTGGGAAGGTCAGGGAGATGACGATTCCCACATAAACAAGACCGGCACCTGCTAGCGACCAGTAGGCCTTCTTCAGGAGAGGGTTGAGCTCAACCATGCTCGACAGTAATCATGTAGAGTCTCAGTACATAAGATCATGCAGCACGATGCGTTATGTACGTTGAGCGCAGAATAAAGAAGTCAAAAGAGTGGTAGTTTACTGCGCGTCGTTCGTCATCGGGGAGAGGCAGTGTACACGATTCCAGAGCAATGACACCATATATTAATATTCCAAGAAAGAATTCAAAATAAACTCGAAGATGAATAATGGAAAAGTGATGGAAAGAGCAAGAGATAAGTCCGGAGATAATGACGGCGGATTGATGCCTGAGACCGCAGGCTGCCATGTGATTCTTGACTTTCGACTCCAGAAACTCCGACTCCGCAACTCCTCCTTCGCCATCAAGCCGCCTTTGCGAAAAGCCCTATGTCTCGTTCGATGGACTTCCGTATTGGCGTACCTCTTGATTCCTCCACGCGATCCGCTACCCATGGCCGAAAAACGCAGACTCTCCACCCGTGAACGTCGCGAACCCGCGGCAAAGCGACGAGTCTCCGAAGCCACCACGCGAGCATCATCACCTGCACAATCTCAACAGACCACAAGGAGAAAGGCGTCTACCCCGGCTGCTGCATCTTCTCCTGCTGCCACCCCGAATCCGCCTCCCGAAGTTGTCGAACTACCGCTGCCGACGAAGGTTAAGGATGGGGAGCCTCTCCCGACGCGCCCTTCGGCGCAGCCCGCGGACCTCTCGCTCAAAGAGTATCAGTCAATAGCGGAAAGGTATACTTTCATTGCTCTGTCGGAAGACATACTGTTTATAGTTACTTGAGAACTAATTAGGATATCTCATAGTGCGGTTCTTCTCGCATCATTAGAACGGTCAAAGAAAAAATGGCTTAGTGATGGTATCCTGGAGCGCTACTGGACCAAGCCGAAAAAGACCAAGAGGGACCAGTTGGAGGGCAAAAATCCACCAAAGGAATCGATGTCCAAAGTCGGGCCTTGCAACATTGTAGTCGGGCCTCACCTTTTCGATGCAATGCTGTATACAGTCAAAGACCCCAACGCGCCGCCGCCGGTTCAATACACCCCGACTCAACGGCCAATGGTCCACTATGGTCATCCCAATAACTTCCAACAGTACCAACCTTATCCTCAGGCTCCTCACCCTGCTCAAAACCAACGACCGCATCCACCTCAACCCTCCCATGCCCCACCACCTCAGCAAGGCCACCAGCAAGCCCATCGCCCGCCGCCTCCTCCGCAACCCGCAAGAACACCGAGCAACCAGACCCCCCAGCGCCCACCTGGGCCCCAGTCCGCACAGCGTCCTCCCACTAATCAGAACCCGCCTCCTCAACAACCGCCGAAACCAAACCCTGACCCCGTCATTCAGATGCTTGCCACGCGGGCTGCACAAGACCCCGAGCTGAAGGCTCTCATGAGATTGGTCGCCTCAACAAATGCTACACAGGAACAACTGCGCACTTTTCAAGCCCACATTGATGAGTTGAATGCGATTATACGAGCACGGGAACAACAGCAGCGCCGTCAGCAGCAGCAACAACAACAAACTTCACAGCCGCCAACCCCTAACCCGGCGCGGCCGTCTCCTCGTCCGTCGGAACCAGTAGCTCAAGGGCCACAGCAGCTGCCCTCGCAGGGACCGCCGCAGCTGCCTCCAGCAACACCTCAGCAACAGCCCCCCCAACGATCACAGCAAAGTTCGACGCCGCAGGCCCAGTCGCAGCAAACACCTCAGTCGCACCCTCGAGTTGAAGTGCAGGTACCTAGACCTCCGCAATCCAGTTCGACACCTCGAATACCAGGCGCAGAAGCGCAGAATCGCCAGCCTTCTGACCTGCAACACACGCCTGCAACACCGCAGGTTAAACAAGAGCCCGGCGTCGGCACACCAGCACCGGCACCAGCACCGACACCTCGTGTCTCGAGCCCTAGCGTGGCTCCTGGTGCACAGCAAAGCCCTGCGTCTCAGCCAATGCCTCTTCCGCCGCAACAACAACAACAAGCGATGGGCCAGAGACCGGACCCGCAATATCAGTACCAGCAGCCGCCGTATCAGGCCCAGCCTATACAGTCTCGGCCACCTCAATATGGTGCCCCAACACAGTATTACCGCGCCACTCCCCCGCGACCACCGCCTCCCCCGAGGCTCAATTACAAGTCCGTGGTATTTGAATTCACGTCACCTCTAACACCATACGGAAGCAGCACATCTGGTCACGCGGGGTCCGGAGATCGCTATCTCTTTCCGGAGAATACAATCTTAGAATGGCTTTCAGGCGGAACCACAGTTCTTGCTTCCTTCTTGCTCGTTCGGAAGGTAGACCCAAATGTTCCGTTTCCCATTGAAACAACTCAGGACACCGCCCCATCTCGAGCGAAAGGAAAGTCAGCAACGAAATCGAAGAAAGCCGACAAAAATAAAGACAAGACCAGCGACGCCGGGAAGGATAAAGACAAAGCCAACGATGGAGTCAACACGAAACCAGGCGACAGCAACGCACAACTAGAAAACAAGGACGCCCAAGCCCACCAGCAGGTTCCACAAACCACGGAAGCAAGCAAGGCAACACCTGACACCAAGCCAGCCGACGACAAAAAGCCCTCGAATCTGAAAGAGTACTACCAACCCATCACCTTCCGCATCTTCAGCTCCAACCCAAAGACGCTGGAACCCCTAGCCCGAGTCGTGAAACCCCAAGACGAAGTCCGCAAGTACATGAACGAAATTATGGACCGCGCTGAGCGAGCTCCCGACGGATTCCTCACTTACCAACTCCCCCGCGAGCAACCCATTGAAGACCACGAGTCGGAACACGAGAGTAAAAAGGGCGGCACGCCTGTTCCTTTCGTTAATGGACGCAGTAAGCTGTCGAGGGGGAAGGCGGTTGGCGAGGACTCGGAGGTTGAGAATACGGATGGGCTTGTTGAGGATGAAGAGGAGGAGGAATTGAAGGACTTTTATGGCCCGCCGACTGGGCTTGTCCCGTTGGGTATATGATGCACCTTTGTACTATTAGCTACAGACACAGTTGTCTTTATTCTTGGGTACCTCTACTCTACCCTTTCATATTTATGCGCTTTGGATAGCCACTGCTTATACAATATACCAGTCACCCTCTTAGTCTTCTGTGGCAAAGCTCATGCTGGATACGAGATACATCGTGTCTCGCATTATTCATACTATACTCATATTCACAATTTAGCAACATAACGATTTTTGACCAAACTCCAAATTCCCTACCTAGCAGAGGACTTCCTCCTTAATCCAATCTCTGATTATGATCAACCTCATAACCCCCTCATACGCTCCCACCCGTCCTCCCCGCCCCGCTACTATCCCCAATAACCCCCGCCGTCTCAAGCAACCACCTTGCCTGCTCAATAGCAGACCCCTCCCCACCCGCCTGCAAATTGACGTTCCGTCGGCGTTCCGCCTCTCTAGCTTCAAACGCCCAGTTCGCCTGCTGTAATTCAACAGCGCTCTTCCCTTGCTCGCGAGATGACGATCCGTCGGGGTCTGGGACCAGTCCCCAGATTTCGAGATTGTATATATCGATGTGGATTGTTTGTTTCTTGTTCGACGATGATGGGGATGATGATGATGGGAATGGAGAAGGGGGTAAGAAAACGCCGTCATGACCGAACGGGGAGACGTGGAATTCTGCTGTCTCGAGATCCGTATCGATCGTTAGACTCCCCGCGCCGAGGGGCGTAGGTGGAGTCTTGTGAGTCCGTGAGGACGGTGGGATCTGGCATCCGATAGAGATGCCTGTATTCGATGAGAAGTAAGCGGTTGGCGTATTTGGTTTGTTGCTGACTGATGAAGACGGGTTCCCTTGGAGGAGGATATGCTGTGGAGACAGTTGGAAGAGGGAGGGGAGGACAGAGGACGAGAATTTTGAAGACGAAGAGCTGCCGTGGGATGTGGGTGATTTCCAGGGCTGGAGAAGGTAGGCTCCTATTGTTAACATGGTTTCAGTGTCGGTGTTTTGGCCGTGCAGGAGGAGGAGCGTTCCCGAGGACCAAGTGAGGACGTTGTGGGAGAAAGAGGTTAGGGACGAGCCGTGGGCTGTTGTTGAAAAGACGGGGTGGAGGCGGATGTTGCCGTGGAGGAGGTTTTGGTTTGTTGATGGGGAGGGGAGGAAGAAGGAGAGATGGGATGTGATGCTTGGGTTGAGGATGCTTGATTCAAAGCTTCCGGGGAGTGTGAGTGATGAAGACGAGGGTTTTGTCGTAGGTCCTGAGGCTGGCTTTGTTTCAGCGGCATCACTCCCACGGTGCTGTGAGAACTCGAGATTCTTGCTGAAAAGAAGGTGTTCGAACAGAGGTGTCAATGGATCGAAGAGGTAAGGGAAAGAGTTGGTGATCGTATCTGCAAATGTTCTGTAGCTGATTCCTCCGGACGGTTCTTGACTGAAAGTTGCCAGGATGCTATCGGCTTCTTCTCGAACAGAGACCATTCGCTCCTCGCTCAGGTCGGCTGTATAGCCGGTAACATCCTCCAGCGGTTTCAATGGCGCAATCACAAGCAGGAGCATCAGAAGGCGTCGAAACGTGCTCACGGAGATGTGCGCCTCATAGACCCTCTTATCTATACGCGAGTCGTGCTTGAAGACCTCGATAGCATCCAACGATTCCAATGCAGCAAGTGCAAGGTCATCATCATCATCATCATCATCATAGTTGTCATTGGCCGGCGCGTCGATATCAAACCCAGGCACATGTGAACGGGCCACATCCGTATCCGCATCCTCAGATTCCTCACCCTCAGCCGGAGCGGGCTTCTCAACATCCTTCCTCCCAACATCCGCAAGACTCCCAAACAACAGCCTAATTCGATTCTTCTGTCCCTTTCGAAGAACCTTGCCATACCGCTCTGTCAGCAGCACAGCAACCTTAATCATAGCCTCGAACGTCAGAACGCTGGGAGCAAGCGAGTTCTGAAACGGAAAAGACCCCAGGTACGAAACCATGCGGAAGATAACAGGCCCTGCATCTAGAGGACATTGGGCTTCGCTGTGGTCTGGAATGCCCAGAAAGTCGGAGAGTGTCATTTCATTCCAGTACTTGAGCCCGCCTTGGTCTGTTGCGCGGGTGAAGAAGTTGTCTTTGAAGTGCGTGAGCTCTAGCGGTGTGAAGCATTTGGTTGCGAAGCGTTCCGCCAGTATTAGGCTTAGTTGCTCTGTTCTTGTGTTAGAGTTGCTCTTCAAGGCATCAAAATATATTTTGCAACTGTAGATGCTCTCTATAAGGGCAAGAATAAGCACCAACCTGGGGAAGCATGGGCAGCATCTTCGTGCGATTGACCCACGCCCATCCTGTCTGAAGTAGCAATCTAGTTACAGAAGAGGAGAGAAGGGAGTACTGATTATCTCGATTCGCTTTGGAGAGTAACTGGAGTATGGACGACGCTTATACTCCGCAATAGTAGCAGCCTAGGCGTCCGAATACTCCGAAGATTGGCCGTAAGCCGGGAGCCGTGGAACCCGAGAACATCCAAGGCAGTAGTGTAGTCTGTCAAAGCTCAACCTGACACTCAGATGGCCAGGAGTATGTGATTCCATGAACCGCGACCAGCGTATTATGAGGATGGGGTGGTGATATTGTTGATGCGGAGGGGAAGCGGGCGTGGGCTCCGGGCGAGACCGCGAGGGACGTCACTCGTCAACCACGTAACCCGAATGCGGAGGCCGTTGAGCTGCCGTTGGCCCCGTCATCATCGAACCTCTCAAGCACCATATGTTTCTATTCTTGCGACAGTCTATAATTCATCTCCACCACATGCTTGATTTGTCAAAAACGTATTCATTTTTTTGGCCCATAGGGCTTGCGAAACTATCAATTGCTATAATTTAGGTATAAAGGCGAGGAAGAAATAGCAAAGTATCTCCCTACAGCATAACAAGGCCAACACCTCCCATCTTCTTCTCGTCTGGTAGATTCTTCTCGTTGACTCCTCCGGCGATTTGTGGAGTTCGGTAATTGTACAGATAGAAGTGGAGCTGGCCGTCACCAGCACCGAACTTGAGCTGCTCCAGGAAAAGAGGGTTGTGCTGGGAAGTGAGCGCGTTGAATACGTCGAAGTTGGCCTGATTCAGCAATGTTAGTGTGATTGTCGCGATAGGGAACCGTTTGCAGGGGATTTTTACCTTCTTGGCAAGGATCAATGCGTCATTCATGAGCATTTGAAGTCGGTTCTTGAGCGCCTTCTCATCGTTCGAGAAAGCTGTCTCGGTCGCGTAGTAGTAGAGGTATGCCGCGCGCACACAGTCATGCTTGGGATGCTGGATTACCGTGGACTCCAGGTTGTAGAACGAGAAGAAGTCGGTGATTTTGTGAGTCTCCGGATCCTCCACAACGTATGACCAGATAACCTGCTCCTTCTGAGCATCCGGCCGGTAAACAAGCCAATGGTCGATTTCCTCGCGACTGAAGGCGTGGTTGAGGTCGAACTGCTTCAGGTAACGTTCCAGTAGATCGTAGACAGAATCGGCATCCCTAGCCTCCATTGGCCTGAGATTGGGCGTTGAGGTGTTGCTGGGAAGGTGGTTCTTTGTGATTTGACGAGCCTTTGTAGATCCGGCCGGGAGAGGAGAAAAGCCGACCTCGTAGAGCTTCAGCCAGTCTAGAGGACGGTGGTAGTATCGACAGGATGTCACCGGTGTTGGTAGGACGACACCAGCTGTGTAGACTGCCTGGTAAATGCCGTTCAGGTAGCACCGACGAGTGATCTCTTTGATGAGGACGGGTGCCAATCGCTTTGACCGCAGTTTCTTGTGGATGCAGAGGAAGTTGATCTCCGTGACCTTGATCTTTTGGCCTCTCACGCGAACATGTGTAGGGACACCGGAAATCGAGGCTACCAGCTTGCGCGACTTAGTAGCACGGACACCGACGTGCCATTCCTTGCGCCAACCCGGGGACATCAGGGCCCTATTGATTCCAGGTATATCCGTTAGCCTCTGTACGAAATCCTGCATAGAAAACTGAGAGAATGACGGACCAGTGCAAGAAAGACTTGGAGTATCTGAACCGGAACATAGCATTATCGTCCTCCACGTAGTGGTACGTAAGGAGATCCCAAAGCTCCCGGAGCTCCTCCTCATTTGTCAAATCCAGAGTAGCCCACTCGAACCCCTCGATCAATGGATCCGGCTCCTTCGACACTTTCTCAGGATCGATCATCTTAATCGGTCCTCCAACAGCGCTACTCGCATCGTCGAATCGGGGCACGGGCTGTGTCTGCCAGAACTTGAACGCCGCCATGTCCTTCTTATTCTTCCCGGTCAGGGAGAGACCAGTCAAGATCTCGGAAATGTCCATTTTGCGCAATTGTTCCACGGCCTTGTCCTTGTCCACCGCACCGAGCTCGTTCTTCAGAGCGGGATTGTTTTCCAGCAGTGCCTCGATCTGCTGCGGGGTCATCTTTGCAGCGGGTGCGCTTTGCTCCTCGTTGGGCTTCTAAGCATGGGATTAGTTAGAATTTGTGATGTATTTCAGAGTTGCAGTAGCTGACCTGAGGGGCCTTGCCCTTGGAATCTTTGGAGTCAGGCATTGCTGGTGTGGTGGGGTGGAGGAGGGAAGCTTGGGGAAAGCGGGAGCGGGAACCTGAAGGTTTTATTTGGAGCCCCACGTCACTGGAAACGGTGGCCTCTGGCTTAAGGTTGCGGAGTTGTCATGCGAGACCTCTACTTCTGCACATATGATATCTATGAAGTCATTTGTCAAGGTTCATTTTACTGCTATAAGCGGAAACATTCATGATAATAGCTTTTGTGGTCAGTATATTGGCCTACCATTCACCGCGATATCTACCAGTCAGGAACGGATATGACTGTGGAGCCATGAAGGAGAAATGACCACCATGCTTATTGATATTCATTATTATAGTTATGTCGTAAATGACGAAACATGTCTAATATTAAGTGTACCGCTTTGTGAATGTGTGCTGTGTTGCAATCATGAACGCCGCATTCCCCCAAGATGTTAAAACCACCCGAAGCCCAGTACTCCTATTGTGATGATGATGCGATGTTGAACTCTCATGAAAGTAATTGGTTGACGTCAAATCAAGACTCCTGAGGCCCAGGCTTCGTCTCGATCACGTCGAGGAATCCGCCGACCAAATGTAAGCTTCCAGTCACAAAGGTCATGATGGGAGCCTCCTCACCCTCGACCCGGCCCTTTTCCTTCAGCGCAAGGTCCCGAGTGAAGTCAACAGCCTCTTCAATGGTTCCATAGACTTTGACTTGTGCTGAAGGGTCGATATCTTTCCATTTCTCCGCGAGTCTATTCTGCACCTGCAACTTTTCGACGGCGTTATTGTCTTGGTTCATACTGACGAGATCCGGTCGGTACCCTGCTTGTTTATACGTGACATTTGTGCAAAATATCACATGAGTGAACGGGGTTCCGGAGCCAAGGGCAGTCTCGA
This sequence comes from Aspergillus undulatus, assembly GCF_047715775.1. Lineage (NCBI taxonomy): Eukaryota > Fungi > Ascomycota > Eurotiomycetes > Eurotiales > Aspergillaceae > Aspergillus > Aspergillus undulatus. The sequence continues at coordinate 355,087 of NW_027396621.1, read as the reverse complement.
GAGTTTCGTGGAGTGTCTGGGCTAGGGAGTTGCTATCGCGGGTTTGTTGATTGAATATCAAGATGCGCAGCTTTTTAGCCGCCGTGGCCTCTGACGAAGAGTTGGCTTGAATTTGTGAAGCGAACCACTGACCGGCCAGCTTGATGCTTTCTTGAGTATGACCGCCGTCGATATACCAGCTGACATGCTTCTCGTGCCTGGTCTGACATCTTCCCTCCAGCTGGGCTTGCTCTAGACCTGTGCGAAACTCGGCGGGCACTGGCTGCTTCATTAAACCAGAGTTGATGTCTTGCTTCCCGAGCTTTCTGAGCACCTCTCCAGCAGTCGCAACAGCGAGCGCGGCATTACCGTACTGAAAGTCACCAGCTAGGCCGAGCTTGATATCACCATCCTTTTGTAGATCGGGGTGGCCCGAGATGATTTCCAGCTCGGTATCCTTTGCAGCAGCACGATCATGCAAAACCTTCTCGGCGCTTGGTGGTTGAGGCGCGCTGAAGGCCTTCACATTTGCCTTGATGATCCCGCCTTTATGCCATGCTATCTCTTCAATTGTACTTCCCAAAAGAGCAACATGGTCGATCCCCAAACTTGTGATCACTGTGAGCGCCGGTTGCTCAAGGATGTTGGTACAGTCATATTCACCGCCAATTCCGCATTCAATAACGGCCGCATCCACACCCTCGCTAAGGTATGTATGGAACGCCATTAGCGTCAGGAATCTGAAGTATTGAGGCTTTGTTTGTAGATTGTTGGGGTCCTCCCCAGCTGCTCGAGCAGCGTCATCCAGACGATCCCAGACCTCGAAGAAATAACGGGCAAACTTTTTTTCGGAAATCGGCTCATTATCAATTCTGATGCGCTCACGGGCGAATCGCAAGTGCGGAGAAGTGTAGAGGCCGACTTTGTTGATTATGGGAGACGAAGATTTCGAAGCGGTGTATTGATAGAGGATAGAGGAAATGAAGCTCGAGGTCGAGCCTTTGCCTTTAGTGCCGGCAACATGGATGGGATTGAGGCGGTTCAAGTCGGAAGGCTATATGAATGGTGGGCTCGTCAGTATCAATTGCGCTGCGATCGGAGAGAGGGCCGCGAACCTGGTACCCTATACGACGTAGCCATTCCACAGTCTCCGGTAAAGACCGGAGATTGAGCGCATGCCTGTTCTCAGGTTTATTAAACTCCTGGACTATTGCAAAGTTGGATTGCAATAAGTTGAGAGCCGCAATCGCAGCCTGCGAATCATGATCAGTGCTATGTCATTGGGCTTGCAGGAGGTCTTCACATACTCCGTAATCGCGAGACATGACGACTGAATGCAACGAGAGCGATCGACGCTGGGTCCAGGTCTTGGGAAGATGGATTGGTATGCGAATCCCCCTCATCAGCGTACAAGAGGGTTTCTCGCTTACGTGACTACCTCCCTCTTATGGAGGGGCAGTTGATTGAGTACGAGTTCGGCGTTGGTTGGAGAGTTTTTCCGAGATACTACCACCACACTTTTATTACTGCTACCAACCAACGATGTACCCTTCATGTACCACCCTCGTACCCCTACCCAACGACGCCTATATAGTGGGGTATTTAGGGTTGGGTTAAAGTCCCCGGGAATGTGATTAAGTAGAGCGTTAGTACTGAGTAGGTATTTAAGTATACACGTGATATAAGTAGTTGGGGGAAAAAAGCTCTGAAAATGTAGTGCTGTTAGGGGAATTATTTTTCCTTCCGATTTCCGCCCAACGCCGAGCTATGGTATCACGTGACATGAAGTGTACATAGATGGTTTGGAGCATTCATGGAGGTGTAATTATACAGGAGTTCCGGAGCCATACGCTCTGTGTCTTTGATAAAAAATGCTGCTATAGTACAAAGTGGTTGATGCTGTGTACCTCTACGCGATGAACATATTATGACTTTGCGTATTGGAAAGAAAAACGACGAGCAGAGAAGTGAATCAGAAACAGAAAGGTTATGAAAAAGACAAGGGAAGGATGGACGGTAATGATATGACCAGCATGGTAGAATTGAATGGGTAACAACAAAAAAATAAGAAGAAGAAGAAACAGGGAGAAGAGTGAACAGCGCACATCTACTCAACCCTAGTTTTTCCTTCTTCCAAGAAACCGAGACGAGCATTGCTGTAGGCCCGCTGGTGTTTCCTGGACGGAAGCAATTGCCCGATTATTAGATCTGAGCGAGCTTTGATGAGCGCATCTTGGTAGCCTTCCGAGCCAGCTGCAGGCGTGTTTAACTTTGGCCAGTTTACCTGTCGACCATCGTATTAGTACTTGTGAGATTGATATATCATGTCTAAGAACTTACGTAGAGCATGCCGTGTGCAATCATGAAACGGGCACACCAACTCGAGAGGAATAACCAGAAAACGACAAACAAGCGCAGCGGCCAAACAGCAGCGTCGGGAAGACGTCGTGTAAAAGTGGCCACAAGAATCATAAAGAGGCCAGCGGCGAAAATGTATGGAATAGACTGGATGATGAGCGGCCGTCGATCAACAAAGAGCTGCAGGTTTCCTAGGGCCGACTGTGGCGGGAGGTAGGCCCCCAAGAAAACATCGAATCCGTCCTGGCGTGGACCGTCTAAGAAGTTATTGCGCACATATCGGGTAATAGAATTGCTCAAGTCCTGGAGCATGCCGGTTCTGGTACGTTGTCCAGTACGAGTGAAGTCGGTCTTCAAAGCACCGGTGCCGGAATAGGCTTTCGAAACGACATCAGCGTTGTCTGCCCAGATGTTGCGGAACAGATTTTCAAACTCGCGATCGTCGTTGGCAGCCTCCCCCGGGTGAAGAACGCCCGCTTCTGTTAGCTGTCTCGTGATTGCCCATCGTCCGAGCATGCTCTGGACGACGTTTGTACGATCCAAGCAGTCCATACAGTTCGTCCGCACAACGCTAGTTTGGATTGATCTTGTGTCCAGCTGTCCACCCGCGGTGCCTGGGTTTTCCACTCCGCGGAAATAACCGCCTTGAAACAGACCGTTAATAAGGCGATCCATCAGCAGCTCCGCACGGTGCCATTTGAGGCCCTTGGTTTCATTGTGGAAGTCGAAATAGACGTAGTGAAGACGGTCCATCTCCTTTTGAGGATGGTCTGGCTCCAAAACGTGCACCTTCTCCGATGATGCGTCATCCGCCTCGGTCACTTCGCTCGTTGAAGATACTAGGATGCGGACTAGCTGTTCGTAGGCTCTTTTGACGCGCTCCTCCCTTCCCTTCTGGTTCACAAGGTTGACCAGATAGTTGTCGCCGTATAGCTGGATTTGTTCGGCAAAATGTCTGCGTGCAGCTTGGACGGCTGTTTCCACACCACGCACTTGCAGTTTGGGAGTATACTTCAAATTATTGACTTCAGCCCAAAAGACAGGGACGCTGCCTCGCGTTTGCACGAATGACATGACTTGAGGATCTGGCCCTAATTCAGCAGTTTTTTCTTTGGCCATGGATTGCCCACCAGCGAAGCCGGAGAGGCCACCGGTTGAATCATTCAAGATCACGATTTGTTCCGTTTCGTTGTAGTTCGAGACATGGCCTTGCTCATCGATACCGCGCGAGAAATACCTTGTGCCAGCCCTATATCTAGACCTTCGAGTAATGAGTGAGAAGGTGAAGGTGGTAGATTTAACTCTGGCCGGCGTAATACGCAGCATTCCGAACATGACGGGGAGAATATAAGGATCCACACCGGGCTGGGGACCGTAACGAACACCTGTCAAATTATGTTCTCCAAGGCTGAAGTCAATCAGATCAGACTGAAGGAATCGATTCCAGAAAAAGCGATCGTCGGCTCGTTTCCACATCGGCAGGCTGATATCGCTTTGCGACTGACGCTGGAAGCTGTTGGTGAGGTCCAAGGCATAGGAGTAATACATAGGTCCGGTTCTGAGCAGCTCCTTTAGCATCCCCAAATAGGCGTCTTCGTCGACATCGTGCAGCGGTCGCTCGCGAAGCGGAAGGAACTCAGTGCCAGCGACTTTGTAAACCATATGACCGCGCAGGCGCCCCATAGGTTGAGCCTTGGTAATGACGATGATGTACTTGTCTATCATTGACGAAGTGAATGAGTACGAAGAATAATTGAAAGCGTATATAGAAGGATGACGAACCGAGCTTCAGCTTGATGATACCGAGGATGCCCGCAATACTGGAGATGCGCTTTGCACCAGACAATGTGCCGCTGCTCAAACGCAAGTCACCCGTTGGGCACTCAACGACGAGCGTCGGAGCATCAGGCGACGAAGGCGAGGTGAAGGCATAATGAGCGGGAGACGCATGGAGGTTGATGTCTCGAAAAGGGAGGATGGAAGGTACCATTACGGCGATGCCCAGTAGTAGGGGCTCAATGACGGGGCTGGTGAGAGATATTTATCAAAGGAGGGACAAACGAACGTAAAATGGTTGGTAGGAAAGTGATGAAGAATGCCTCAGCACATGCTGTTGAAAGGACAAGGAACGAGAAAGGTGCTCGGCGAGGGGCGAGTTTTGAGAGAAGAGAGCTGGTGCCTCCGAGAAACCTTGTTGTAATGCAGGAGCATGTGCTGCGATGGAGCAGTGACCTGGACCGGAGCCAGTAAGAGAACCTAGGCACAGAGCACAGAGGAGGCAGGAACAGACAGCAGCCCGAGACCGAGAGCAGACACGCCCCGCAGCGCCCGACCAGTGACCTTGAGTGGCAGGCTGGCAGCGCCGGGCCAACTGTGGCTGACCTCCTTCGTCATTCATCAGCGAACCTCCAACAACGTTGCCTATCACCTTGTCCACTTTCTTCCATAGACCGCCCACCATCAACTCTCGAGCATCTCGGCTGATCCTCCTTGCTCTATCTACCCTCGCCAAGTCATCGAGCGCTGACCAACACTTTCGACTTTTTACTCCTCTACGACAGACTCCGTGCTCTATTCGGCAAGCTAGCTGTCCGATTGTTCCCATCATGGCTTCCAGAGCCGCAGCAGGCGCCCGTCCAGGTGCTAGATTCGCTCAGTTCAAGCTTGTTCTGCTTGGTTAGCTTCCCTGCCCATTTCTATGGTTTATCGTGTTATATCGCAGATTGCTAACATTATGCCACTTTCAGGAGAATCTGCCGTCGGAAAGGTTAATCCAATATTTGCCTCCTCTTTGTTCAGTCGTTTTGCCGGTCGCTAACTTCTTGCTATACAGAGTTCCTTGGTTTTGAGATTTGTCAAGGTGCGCTTTCGATATTTCTGCCTGTTTTAACTGTCGCTAACCCATTGTAGGATCAATTTGACGACTACCGGGAATCGACGATCGGCGCTGCCTTCCTTACACAGACCATTTCGCTGGACGAAAGCACAACGGTGAAGTTCGAAATTTGGGACACTGCTGGCCAGGAAAGATATAAGTCACTGGCTCCGATGTACTACCGTAATGCGAACTGTGCCGTGGTTGTCTATGATATCACACAAGCCGTATGTTGCCGGATTCTTCTCTACAGCTTCTGCCCATCGCTAATGATTGCTGGATAGTCATCGCTAGACAAAGCCAAATCATGGGTAAAGGAACTTCAACGACAGGCAAATGAAAACATCGTCATCGCGCTGGCGGGCAACAAGCTCGACCTCGTCTCCGAGAACCCTGACAAGCGCGCAATCCCCACTGCCGATGCCGAGGCATATGCGCGTGAAGCTGGGTTACTTTTTTTTGAAACATCCGCCAAAACATCCTCGAATGTGCGCGACCTCTTCACAGCGATTGCCAAGAAGCTTCCACTTGATCAGGCTGGACCTCGAAACATGCGTTCCGCGCCCCGTCCCGGCGTAGACCTCCGGCCGGAAGCACCCGGCACTCAAAGTGGCGGCGCCTGTAACTGTTAGAAGTCTCTTGATGCCTTTTCTTTGTTTGGTATTTCCGGGTTTCGTTGTCCATTTCTTTTCTTGCTCTTTAGACACGGAAGGTACTCGTCTCCTGGCTTGGCTAGCTGGCGGACGTCAAGACCGCGAAGTCAATTGCGCCTAACCAACCTATCACACATTATGGGGACTGTAGCTTGCCGGGCCTCCGTCATGCGTGCTTTTCTTATACCCCGGCGCCCCTGATTCGGTATCTTGTCTCGATTGGCCGGGACAAGGCACGCACTCACCATCGTTGCTTACCAAGGTTGCTCATCATGTGAGGGTTTCTTCGGGCTAGGCGGGATGCCAGTTATTTGACTAGGTTGATTGAGAGCCGTTTTATTGTACCTCTCTGCTTCTTTCTGTTCTCGTTTCATTTGCTTACGGCGTCCGTATCCTTTCTCATTGGGTTCAATTTATGTTATACTTCCTACCATGGCTTGATTCTTTCTTATAATTCTAGTATGCTATGATCATATAATACAACGTGCTGTCTACTGAGATTCGGGCCTAGTTCAAGTGCCGTGTGTTCTCTGCGCTCCGTAACCTGCTCTTGGAAAAATACCAGTTGCACCCGCCGTTCACTTAGTAACGGAGACACTGAATCCATTTAAAGCTTCGATATCAATCTACCATTTATCTATTCTTAAAATTAACCTCGTGTTGCTGTGATAGTATGTAGGGAACAAGCAGGCGGTATGAGTGCTGAGCTCAGCCACAAGGTATGGCGGTGCAGGGTCGGAGCGGACCGCAAAGGTAAAGCACCGCGAGTTCAAGGTTCCGATCCGCTGTTTTCTCCCTCTCATCATCGTCCAACGACGCCTCTAGTCCCTAATACAACAGGTGTGCGGCTCATCATGCTGCGTTCTTCTGTTCTACAGAGTCGGCACATACTGTCGTCTTCGGCTCGTGCCCGGCCAGCGCCTCAATGGCTATCCAGAGCTGGAGCGAGTAGCCGGCTTGCAGGTCAGGTATGGTGACGAAAACACTCCGCTTATCTCTCGAGCTCACGATTGAACGATGCTAACGCTGTACAGAGGTTCTATGCTGACGCAAAACCTCCTACCCCTGTCACTCCTTCGTCCAACACCCCACTTCCCACAGAAACCGGCGCCGCACAGTCGTCAGGTACGCATACATCTTCCGCCACAACCCGGTGAAACAACGATTGTTCTCGGTACTAAGATGATCATAGGTCCCGATGCTTCTGCAACCCAGACCCCGGCACCGAGACCCAAGACTGGTCGCTTCCGCAGGTTCCTCACCTATCTCATCCTTACGTCCGGTCTGGCATATGGCGGGGGTGTCTTTTTGGCGTTGAAGTCCGACAACTTCCATGACTTCTTTACGGAGTATGTCCCATACGGTGAGGAGTCCGTACTCTACTTCGAGGAGCGCGATTTTTACCGTCGATTCCCCAACACGCTGAGAAACAAAAACCGTCTTCCGGCCGCACCTCGGGATGAGGGCAGTCGAGTTACTATCCCCAGCAAGAGCGGGCTCTATTCCAAGGAAGTCGAGGAGATCGGAACAGATGTATCCCAACATGGTCCTCACATGAGTGCTGTCTCCACAGGCAAGACCGAGGAGGCTACGATTAAGCCTGCTGCTGCAAAGCCTGAGGAGAAGACTGCCACGGTGAAGCAAGCTAAGAAACAAGCGCAGGAAGAGCCTGAGAAGCCCAAGCAAGAACCTAAGCAGGAGTCCAAGCAGGCTGCTTCATCCCCCATCACAACCCTCGAATTTGCCAAGGTCAGCGAAGGAGATGAGCCGATCGTTCAGGAGCTAGTGAAGACATTCAACGACATAATCACCATCATCAGTGCCGACGAGGCCTCGGCCAAGTACTCCAAGCCGGTCGCCAAGGCCAAGGATGAACTCCAGAAGATTGGTGAACAGATAATCGGAGTTCGGGATGAGGCACGCCGCACTGCCAAGGAGGAGATTGAGAAGGCTCACGCTACGTTTGATGAGTCTGCTCGTGAGCTGATTCGCCAATTCGAGGAAGTGCGCACGAACGATGCTGCTCAATACCGCGAGGAATTTGAGGCGGAGCGCGAGAAGCTTGCGCATGCTTACCAGCAGAAGATCCAGACTGAATTGCAGAGAGCTCAGGAAATTGCCGAGCAGCGTCTTCAGAATGAACTTGTGGAGCAAGCGATCGAACTTAACCGCAAGTACCTGCATGAAGTGAAGGACCTGGTTGAACGGGAACGCGAGGGTCGTCTTAGCAAGCTCTCTGAGCTCACTACTAGTGTCTCTGAACTTGAAAAGCTCACCACCGGATGGAGGGAAGTGATCGACACCAACCTCAAGACTCAACAGCTTCAGGTGGCTGTTGATGCTGTCAGGTCCGCTCTCGAGCGCTCATCGGTCCCTCGGCCTTTTGTGCGAGAGTTGGTCGCCGTTAAGGAATTGGCAGGAGACGACGCTGTCGTCGAAGCCGCTATCGCATCCATCAACCCCGCAGCTTACCAGCGCGGTATTCCTTCGACATCGCAGATCATTGAGCGCTTCCGTCGGGTCGCCGATGAGGTCCGTAAAGCGAGCTTGCTTCCCGAAGACGCTGGTATTGCGAGCCACGCAGCAAGCCTTGTTCTCAGCAAGGTGATGTTCAAGAAGGATGCATCGGCCGGAAGTGATGACGTTGAAAGCGTTCTGCTCCGAACAGAGAACCTGTTGGAAGAGGGCAATCTGGATGATGCTGCCCGTGAGATGAACTCCCTCAAGGGATGGGCCAAGATCCTGAGCAAGGACTGGCTAGCAGATGTGCGCAGAATCCTGGAGGTGAAGCAGGCTTTGGAAGTAAGTTGCTCGACTCTCACCATACGTAAGCCAGGAACAATAACTAACAATATTTGTTTAGGTGATTGAGACTGAGGCGCGCCTTCAGTGCTTAAGGGTTGAGTAGATAGATACCATCCGCTGTTTCTTCGCTTGACTGTAACTTTTACCCTGTGTCCAGGACATGTACCTCTAGTTGTTTTCTTTTAGTCTCTAGACCCAACACTAGTAGATTTCTTTTGTGCACATACTTGCCTCTGCCCATGTAACTCTTGTCACGATGCTTGTCGTAGATCAGGTTTGCTGTGTTTGCAACTCCCCTGTCACGGGCAGTGTCCGCGAGTCCAGACGGAAAGCGAGGCCCAATGGCCGGGCGATCATGCTATTCTTGCAGCCTTGCGCTTCTCCCCATAATGGGTATCTCGTCCCTCGTTTCCAAAATCTCTCTCCCTCATGCATTCGCTTCTTGATAGCTCGCCGCCCGTCTGTTGCCACGATCAGTCGAACTACCTCGGCCTTGGTGCCTGGTCGCGCAAACGCGAATGATACCGCGGTCGGCCTGTCTCCGTGATACCTTTCAAACATGCGAGGACAACAATCGAAACCACCAAAACACGGAAATAATGACTCGACTTTCGAGCAACTAATATTGAGACCAAGCACTGCAGATGAATCACGAGCCGAGAACCAGTCTATCGCTCGGGGGTAGCTCCCGTGATGAAGAGCGAGGCAGCAGAAGCCAGCGGCGAACGGCCAGCTCCAGCGGATTTCTTGTCGACTCATTCATACCACGCTCAAAGAGCCTCCGAACCAGTAGACAACAGCCTCGTCCTTCGGAAACCGACCACCGAGTGAAGCGTGGAGCCTCGGAAGCCACAGCTGCTCCCAAGAAACGATCGCGCTTCCGCTGGGCTCGCCATCGGGAATCTACAAAGGACTCGGAAGAAATCATTCAGGATGCCATAGAGGACCAAGAGGGTGCGGTCCCCCTCCGTGTGTCCGAAGATCCTACGGTTCAGGAATCGCGAGGCGGGAGTGCAGCCGACCATACAGGGAGCCGTACAGAGAACCGTGACGACCAGGCTGATGTAGGCTTGGATAAAGACTCATTGCAAATAGTCAACCTGGCGTTGAATCTGAGCGAATCGCGAAGAAGAGGGAATTCCGGTTATCCTGCCTCAAATCAAACCTCTAGCACATGGGTCCCGCCGAGCGATTGTCGTGCTTCTGCCGCAGGGAGCATCCCGAGTCACGGCTCATATCCTACCCATACCGCCGGCCAATCTCTGGGCAGTGACCGTGTGAAGCTTCCCAGGCCCCCGGTATCTTTGATATCTAGTGATGTGCTGAACTCGCTTCCAAAGTCTGCAGTGGCCGAGTCGGCGCTCCGAGACTTTTCGGGAGGGACATTGGCGCGAGCTGCTAATGCGCGGCGATACTTTGAGCTACGCCATGAATATCTCCGCCTTCTCCCATCTCTTCCACCTCTCAAGCCCCACGGTCGCGACTCTACAACCGATTCTTTGCATGACCAGGGTGAACGGTACCCACCACATCGTATTTACAACCCACTTCAGGCAATTCGCAATCGCAAAGTCAGGTATCGTGAGCGCTGCCCTATAGACCTAGAGGCAGAAGGATGGGATGATATCGAAAAGGTTCACAGCTGGGTTAATTCTATAGATGCCGGGTATAGTCGTCAGGCGCGAACTCCTCTTGAGTGCCTAAAGTTGCCGCCATTCAAGGGCAAACAAACTGACGGGCCACCGGATCAAGTTGTTGAAGATGGGGATGCTTCTGCTGTCTCTCCACCCTCCAGTTTGCGGCGCATTAGTCGTACAGGCAGCCTTAAAGCCCGCAGGCCGAGGTCTGACTGGCTCATATACCCCGACGAACTTCTTGCCGATGCGGCTTGGGTTGAAGACGCGCAGAACAAGAGCAGACTAACGGATAAGGATGGAAACATACTTTACCCAAATTCGTCCTCTTTAGTTGTGAGTGACGCTCATCAAGAGCAAGCTTCGGGTAAAACTTCCGTCAGTACTGGGCGGCCCTCATCATATGCCTCCCATTCTGATGCCCGCCAACGCATATCCTTCGACGGGAAGGAACTTGGGCGCGGAAGACAAGGGGGCAGGATCAGGACTCCTCAGCGAGAGCGAAGCAGCAGTGCCTCGGGGAAGGGAATACGTTCGAAAACGCGCAGATTCAAGATACGGTCACGGAGCTCATCAAGCTCTAGTCCTGATGAGAGACCGTACCGTGATTCATTCTTGAAAAGTGCTAAGTCTCCAGGAAGATCGGTCTCGCCTATGAGACGGAAAGGAACGCTTTGGAACGAGAAAAGGGGATCCTTGTCCTCCGTTCCAAGCGTAGATGATCGCTATGATCCTCTTTCATTGGCCAAAATGGGGGGCCACGGCCCTAGTACAGGGATGGACATCAGCTACTTCCCCAGCATCGCGTCAAACCTGTCTCCTCCATCGAGCCGCTCCTCCTCGCCTGCCAAGAGGGGCTTTCCGCGAACAGTTGGGCATCGGAGAGCTCACAGTCGAAGTAGCTTCCATCGGAAGGGCATGGATGATGATAGCTCTGTTGACTTGGAATCTGTGCGCAAAGACAGCTTGCCGCCTACGGAGCCTGCTTCTCAAATTGACATTGAACCACCATCTCTTCCCACTAAAGCTTCCACATACCATATGGACAGCCGAAGGACGAATCCTCATGAACGGAAAGACTCTGTTCCACATGAATCCAAGTTGCGCGGAATATTCAAAGGGCCTGGAAAGATTGCTGGCAAAGTCGGCAACGAGGTCTCGAAGATGGGAGACTTCATATTGAAAAAGGACAGCGCTGGACATTCGCGCCAGTCGTCTTTCGCGATGTCTGATTCTAGCGAGTCTTCTGATGAGGAATCTAAAAGCGAGAAACGGGGCATCCCTCTAGCTATATTACGCCGACTGCCTACCTTTTCCGACGACCTTGGCCGGTCGTCTCCAAGAGTTTCGGATAAGTCTCTCGCGAAGAACCATTTGCAATCACCACCAACTATTGTCGAGCCTCGGCAGCATCGTGACGACGATGAGCTTAGAACCGCTAACCTAGGCAGCTCTCAGGGCCGGCTCCTAGATCTTCAAGGTGAAGCAAGCAACTCACTAGGGCATCAAAATAAGCCCTCTGGCTCATCCAGGAGACGCAGTCCTCGGTTTTTACAATTTGGGCCAGAGATTCACACCGTGCGAGAAGAGATCAAGAAAGGTCGAATTAAGGATAATGCGGTTCCATTTAGCATAGCTCGCCCTCCCGTTACCGGCCTTGCGCAGGCTCAACCGACCCCGTCGTCGTCGCATGACTTACGTCCAAGGTTATCAGGCCAATCGAGGAGTTGGAGCATATCCGACCGTAGTGTCTCGATCTCAATTGAGTCTGGTGTTCCTGGGAAACAGGAGACTGAGCGCACTCGCGCTCTTCTTCTTTCGTCGGGAATCAAGGCCCGAGAAATTGTACGCCGGGCAGAGACTGCGCGCAATCCTCAACCCGAATTTCTTCTGCGCTCCTTCGAACCAGACGAATTCGTGCCCCCTGTGCCTCGGTTATATGAGCATCAACTAGCTAGTCGAAAGCTTCTCAAGCGCATTGAAGCGTCCCACAACTCATTTGAGAGCTCGATTGAGCGCGTACCAAAGGTTGCTTTTGCTCCCTTGAAATCACAGCTGTCCACGCTTGAGGACTTGGTCAACAAGTCGCTCAACACTCGCGTTCGTGCTGCGGCCGAGGAAGCTGAGAACCTCAGCATGCAGCTTAACACTACTAGCACGCTCGCTGTCAAACAGTTAAGTGATACACTGGATCATGGTCTCCGAAAACGGCACCGTCGGCTGCGTTGGCTGCGACGCACGGGATTTGTCATGCTCGAATGGGCTTTAATTGGGCTTCTGTGGTGGGTTTGGCTGATTGTCGTGGCCTTTAAACTCCTTCGCAAACTTCTTCACGGAATGGCTGCTGGAGTCAGGTGGATACTGTGGCTATAATCACTGCCCGGGTTCAATTATCCAAGCATATAACTTTCTCCATTCCTTTCTACCGAGTGTATTACTAACGCTGTTGTCGTTTGACATTGCTTAATTTGTATCTAGATACCACTTTTGCATATACTACTTTAATTTGACTCTTCAGATATCGCACTCTACCACTGTTGTGTCACGGTCTTTTCCTCCTCGTTCTTGTTCTCGTGTCGGCCACGCAGAGTCGAACCTGCGGGCGCGATTAGATATAGGTATGGATCATAAGTTTCGATTATTAAATTATCATACTAATACATAGTTATTCAGCAATTGGAGCAGGATAGCAACCCCGATCAGAGCCATGTAGAGCTATCACTGACACGACCGACGTCTCGATAAACAGACATCGGCGGCGACCTCGTCTCCATGACCCGCGCAATCCGCCGCGCACCTACATTCACCAAGTGCGCCTCACCAGTCTCCTCATCCGTCTCCAGGGACATCTCATCAAGTTCCTCGTCAGTCATCTCGTCCAGCAGAAACCGCACCCTTTTCCGATCAACGGGTAACCCATATTACTAGGTGCAATCAGCTCAGGTGCATCAGCGAATCCTCTCTGAATTGGTTTCCGGGGATAAGGCACGTCATATAAGTCGCCGAGTTCGACTTCCGAATGCAGCGGGTGTCCATGGTCATTCTTTAGGTCGAGGGTCCTGAATAATCGGACGGTTATCTCCCAGTACGGCTTGTTCGCCTTGACTAGCGTGTCGACGAGACCTGCAAACCTGGAGTCCTCTTCCTTGTGCAGCCATGCCACAATGTATAACCCGGTCATGTCGGAGGTGCGGCCGGCGTCGACCAGTTGTCGCAGAGCCCACGGGAGCTCTCTATCCGTGGGGCGCCAATACTGGTCTCGAACGGGATACTCGAAGCGTCTTCCAGAGTCGACACTACTTGGGGAGTATGAGTAACACGGACTTGAATAATAGGAGCTGAAGGTCCATTCCTCTGACCCCAACCACGACTCCACGATCGAATCTCGCCGGATAGACTTATGCGGGGGATTCCTACCCCTTACGGCATTCGCCGGGTCAATCTGCTTATGTCCTTTGCTTGGTCGACGGCTTGGTCTTGCGTGATGGAAAGATTGCTGAGTTTCTCGCCGAGTTGGTAGTAGTCCCTTTGAAGTTTGTTGAGGGGGCTCTCGCGTTTGAGTTCGCTTTTCTCGATCAGTGCCTTTTCGCTGCGCTTGTTGCGCAAGGAGCGGATGTATTCGCATACTGTCGTGGTGTAGGGCTAGGAGGCCTGGCGTCTGCGAGTTTCTTTCGATGGCATTTTTTTGGACTGTGGTTTCGATTAACGAAGGGGTTTTGTCCAGGAGCTTTCTGTTTGGTTTGTTGGTGAAGGTGAGTATAATATAGAGCTGTTTGTTATCTTGCTTTTGCTTTGCTGTTCATGGTTATGATTAGGGGAAGGAAGAGAGTCATCTTTTAATGGGATCCTTTCTGTCATATATACCATGAGCAGAAGGTCTTTCATACTGTTCACTTTGTTATTGCACCAAAGCGTTGGTCAACGGGTTTTGTCTGGTCTGTCAAACAGGTGTTTGTTTGGTAGCGCAACAACAGCATTGCTTTGGACGTTGCAAAGGAGGTGAAACTTGACAATCGGTATATAAACACATCATGAAAGGGGTCGCTTTGATGAGACCACCCTGACATAGAAGGCGTTGTCCTATGTCTGAGGCGTTGTTTGGAAGAAAGACATTGGGCTTTGACTGTGCCTTAGAGACAATGAGGTCTCAGATTGTTGTGGCGCGGCTTTGCCTCATGATACCCTTACAATATGCTTTTGTCAGCGATTCCTGCAAAGATAGATGATATGACTCGGAAAGTGTATTGAGTTATAAGTATAGTAGTGGCTAACTATAGAAAATCTTCAAGTGAAAGCTAGTAGGTCTAGTTAAGCTATGGATGGTAGTTAATACATCCTGAAATAGTCAAAGTACATGGTCCTTCCATCTAAACTGGAAAAACCAGATCAAGCATGAAGCCGGTGCTCAGCATTAAAAGTTAGGATTGATATCAACGACCTGTTGGTCAGATATATATATCTCGTTGACAGACCCACGGAACCACAATATGCGACAGGGTTAGCCCAGCTTCCATAAAGTGGCTGAATCCGATCACGGGTCACTACCAGCTAGTACTAGAATTATGGAAGTCTTGAAGACCCGAATACATAAGATCTGGATGATATACAAGTGGCGAGCCCTAAACGCTGTCCGAGTTGGGATAGGCTACCTCGGTGTCAGGGCTGCTATAGTTCGGCCGGCAGCTGCAGACCGCTATGAGGCAAGGCAGCAAGATCGCCTGCGCTGACTCACTGGAAGAATGACATCTTGCCTGGGCTAATGCAGGAGGGCGTCCTGACGACCCAATACCAGTTAGAATAATACTCGGACAGCTTATTTATAGGACGAATACGCCGGTTATTATTTGGCAGAGGAGCCAAGTACAAGACGGGACCGAACCTTGACATACGCGAACGTGACGTAGTTTCTGGTACCGCCCTGGTAAATACGCTAATTACGGAAGTTTTAATGTGGCAACGGGCGTACGGTACCGTCCGACGAGAACCACACGGGGGGCACACGGAACCCCAAAACTCCAGAAACCAATTATCTAGACCTTCAGCTCTGTCGCTCCTTCTTCCTTCCTCCTCTTCTTTCACATCGACAGAAAGGTACGTTTGCGTTCCCTCCACCGATCCCCGTCATATCCCTGCCCTTCCTACGCTTTGTCCCTGTTCTGGACCTTCCTACTCCGGTTTCTGCCTGGCGCCGCAAGCCCTCTGCCCTAAGTCTCGCCAGGGCCGTCGTTAAAAAATCTGCACCCACTGGCGGAGGACCTTGCTCCTTTCCCCCCCGACCTTCTCGTCTCGGGACAAATAAATCTCTCATACATCCCCTTGGGCTTGACCTTCCTGAGCTGACCGCTGGTTCTTCAATCAGATCTCGAAGAATAAATATCGCGGGAGTCCACCGATTCCCCTTTTTTTGAGCTCTTCGTCATCTACCCCTCATTGAGCACAGCCTTTGGGATTCGTCGTTCCAAAGGCTCCAGGCACCACGGCTCAAGCAGCCGGTTTCTTACTCCCTCGTCACATTGTATCCCCTCGGCGTCTTCGAGACACTCTTAACAACATCCCCCCTCCTGCTACTGCTACCACAAGTCTCTCCTCCGATCGGCGCGCCATTTTTCTTCAACTTGACGCCCACTGAGCTTATTCCCTCACCCATTGAGCTGCCGCATAGGACTTCTCTGACGGTTCTTCCTCTTCAGGAGGAAGGGTCTAGGAGGCTTGGTCCAGTCAACTACGGTTGCGAAACTTTTCGCCCTCCCTAGCACGCAGTCGCGTATAAATCTCTCAACTTTTCTACAACCTTTTTCTTGTCTTGTCATATCCCCGTGCACCGTCGCCTCGCATGGTTATGGCACCGACTGCTTGTATGCCTGCTGAAGTATGCACCACAAAACTCTTTGACAAACCGGACTTTTTTGTGAATAAAAGTCACCAACTCAGCAACTATGGAGGGGACGATCTGTCGCAATCTCGGTTGGCTGCCAAGGACCTGGTCTTGAATGTCCTCAAGAAGCGAGCAGCTGAGGTCGATACCGACCGATGCGCTCCTGGCGAAGAAGATGCCTTCTATGTGGCAGACATGGGTGAGGTCTACCGCCAGCACCTCCGCTGGAAAATGAACCTAAGCCGTGTGCGCCCTTTTTTTGGTATGTCCTATACTCCTTAGGATAACGCGAGCGATTGCTAACTAAAAATAGCGGTCAAGTGCAACCCCGATCCTGAGGTCCTCCGCCTCATGGCCCAGCTTGGAAACGGCTTCGATTGTGCTTCCAAAGCGGAGATTGACATGGCTCTTGCGACGGGAATCGACCCCAGCCGTATTATTTACGCGCAGCCATGCAAGACCAAGTCATACTTGCGCCACGCCGCCAAGGTGGGCGTGAAGCAGATGACTTTCGACAACGCCGACGAGCTGTACAAGATTAAGGCCTGCTTTCCCGAGGCCGAGCTCTACCTTCGCATCCTGACCGACGACTCGACTAGCTTGTGCCGTCTTAGTATGAAGTTCGGTGCGTCTCTGGACGTGGCCCGTCAGCTCCTCGAACTGGCCAACCAGCTCGAGATCAAGGTTGTTGGAGTCAGCTTCCACGTCGGCTCCGGCGCTGAGGATCCTAAGGCTTTCCTCAAGGCCGTCCAGGATGCGCGCCTGGTCTTTGACCAAGCCGCTGAAATCGGCCACGAGCTACACACTCTCGATGTTGGTGGTGGCTTCACCGGCGAGACCTTTGAGAAATTCGCTGGTGTTTTGAGCGATGCGCTGGAGACATACTTCCCGCCGCACATCCGCATCATCGCTGAGCCCGGCCGCTACTACGTCGGCACCGCATTCACGCTAGCGGCCAACGTCATTGCGCGCCGCGATGTGCGGGATCCCGAAGAGCCCACCAAGGATGCCTATATGATCTACCTCAACGATGGCGTGTACGGAAATTTTTCGAACATCATCTTTGACCACCAGCACCCAGAGGCTCAAATCCTCACATGCGCGTCTCAAAAATCCGACGATGTCGCATACTCCATATGGGGACCCACTTGCGACGGCATTGACGTCATCAGCCAGCGGAGCGTGCTTCCCGGTTTGTTGGACATCGGTGACTGGCTCTACTTTGAGGATATGGGTGCCTACACCAAGTGCAGCGCGACGCGCTTCAACGGATTCTCCGACAACCACGAGGTGATTTACATCTCTAGCGAAGCGGGCGCTTCTGCTCTTCTTGAATACTAGATTGTTTTTTGCCATTATCATGTTTCACGATTGACTGTGTCTACCGTGACTGTGTCTACCGAATAATATCACCTGGTGTCAAGACATTGATACCGAGAATTGGCTTTTCGTTATTAAAATTTCGTTGATGCAATAGACAGTGACGTGATTGAAATTCGTCTTCGTATATGAGTCTAAAAATCGGTCTCATCGTAAATCTTATGCTAACATGTCTATCTATAGTTCCATACCTCTCGAGGACCAAGATTTCCCCGTCTAATAATCTAGCACCCACCCATCCATGCCGAAACCAGCTCGACACGCATTCATCCCCCCCTTCGCTTTCTCTATACTCTATACAAGCCGCTCAACAACCAACTCCGCCCCAACACCTCCCTCTCCCTTACTCTCACTCTTCACCAACCCCCCACCCTCCAATTTCTTCTTCCACTTGCCACTCTCATACCGCGCAAGAATCAGCGTGATCCGCGCAATGGCCGTTGGATCCGCTGCCTCCGCAACGACAGCTGAGGGCGTGGCTGTCCAGCGCCCGAATGCCCAGTTGAGGATGTAGTATGCCACTGCCGAGTCGCTCTCACTTGATGCAGTCGGAGACGGCCGCGCATCGAGATTGTCTGAGGAGCTTGCGGGTGGAGAGGATGTTGAACAGCGTAGGACGCCCTTGATTCGGTAGACTTCTTCTTTTGGTGCGGAGGAGAGGAGGGTTTCTAGTGCGGTGATGTCGATTGTTCCCGTCTCTGATCCAGTGCCAGTCTGAGTCTGTCGGAGCGTAACCGAAAGAACCTCCACCTCAGACTGATGCCCTTTTCCATGACTGTGTTCATGCCCATTTTCATGTCCATGCCCATTCTTCCCATCCGTAAATTCATTCTCCCCCTCCCCCTTTGCAAAAAGCGCCCCATCAATCCCCAATAGCACATCCTTCTCAACCCTCCCCCTATCACTCTTAACCGTCGCGGTCTCAACCTCCAAATCCCCAACGCGATCAAGAACCTCATCGAGCCGGCGCTCCGAGACATTCTCCCATTTATTGAAAACAATGAGGTCCGTGTACTTCGCCTGGATCTTCGCCGTGTAACTCGTATCTTCGTACCCGGCCCAGTTCTCGACGTCGATTACGGATATGACGCCGTCGAGGACGTAGTCGCCTGTTCCATTCCCTGCTCCGGCCCCGGATTGTGATGCGGATGCGCTCTCGCGCGCAAGTCTGTTAACCTCCATCGCTAATGTCGCTGGAAATGCACTCCCGCTCGTCTCGATAACGATCCGATCGGGCTGGACTTCATCGCGGAGTTGTTGTAGGGCATCGCTGAGTTGGCCGACGAGGTTACAGCAGATACAGCCATTGAGGAGTTCGCGGACGCCTGAGATTGCGGAGGTCGAAGCGAGCTGGGAGTCGATTGCGAGGTCGCCGAATTCGTTTTTGAGGAGGGCGAGTTTGTAGTTCTTTGGTAGTTGCGGGAGGAGGTTCAAGAGCAGGGTTGTTTTTCCGGAACCGAGGAAGCCAGTTAGGATTGTTATTGGGATTGGTGGCATTTTCTTTTTCTGGGGGTCTTCTGGAGAGGGAAGGGAAGAGGTGTTTAAAATGATTATGAAGGTGGAGAGACAAGTAAAAGATGGAGGGGAAGAGGGGAGAACTGGATAAGATTAAGATTATGCGCGCTATTCCTGATTGGGTTGAGCCCTACACCGGTGCCACTTGTGTACTCCGGTAATCAACTACATTTTGTGACTGACTCTTATCCGCCAAACTCTCAAACTGCTCCCGACGCTTCTTTAGACTATCGTCAAAGACAGCCTGATCCGGCGCACTGCCAACGATGATCTGGCCAAGGCCTTGTTGGAGATTGTTGTACGCTTCAGTCGCGGACTGATCTAGCCGCATACCAATCCTGGCTCCCTTTTCGCCCATAGCGTGATGGCGGATCTCAGTTATAGATTACTGCAGTAGCTTGCTGTCGATTGTGCGACAGGGACGGAACACCACATACTCTGAACAGCGGAAGGTGAGATCTCGATCACCTTGAGCTACTGGCATGCTTCAGTTGTTCTCGCAGAGTGAGAACGAATACGTTCAGAGCCGCCTTACGCGGAGTAAGCTGGGACCCAAGCCACTGGGATGATAGCGAGGTTGGTCCCGGTACTATATCACGATCACAACCCAAAATCAGTGTCACTAGCCCTGGCCCATACAATGATAGTCCGAGGTAGGATAACAAACTCACAAAATAAAGCTCGCAGACTCCTTCTTAGCCTTAGCCTTAGCCTTAGCCTTCGAAAAGGGCAAAAACGCATGGACGAGTGTAACAGCACTCGTAAAGTTCAGATGGACCTCGTTGAACGTCTTCAAATCCCACCCGTCACCGTTGGCCAGATCATATGGCCGCTGGGTACCAGCGTTGTAGTAGACGCAGTCAATGTCAGGGGACTGCGTCGTAACATTCTTGACGAACTGGGGAATCTGGTCGGTCTGCGAAAGGTCAAAGACAATGGCATTAGCCTTGTCCTCGCCGTGCTTGTCTATAAAGGCAGCCAGACGGCCCATGCGTCGGCCGACGACAGTAACCTTCGCGCCGCTTTCAATAAGCGCTCGGCCATCGCAAGGCCGATACCTGAGGTTGCGCCGAGGACGAGGAAGCGCTTGTAGGGGAAGGCCATGTTGCTTGGTTGGTTCTGGAAGATCGTGTCTGTTGCTTTCACTGTTGATGGTAGTTCGCAAAATATCTTCCAGGTGACGAGCCCATTATATGCCCCATCAGTATCCGGAGATGCAGTTCCGGAAACCATTGCGTATATCGCGAAGTTCCGTGCCAAATTGGTCAGCGAGCAAAGTTCATCTCGTCTAATAGCCGAGCCGTCAGGAACAACGCAGGTAGAAAGCCGGGTGTGGAAGAAACATGGACCATAGAAGACGATATCCGGCACCATATGGATTTGCCGGAGCCCATTGTGCTAAACTCGAGGCTGCCAACATCATGGATGGATGAAGATGAAGCGGATATCCAGTCCGGAGGCCGGATGGAAGCCATCTCAAAAGGGTTTAGCATGGATGTCATATACTGCCATGCTTAAGTGTCCCACTCCCCACTCAGATCTGTGACGTCACATTGTATGTCTAGGCCCCCTGCATTTAAGGCAGAACAATTGTCAAGCACGCACTGACTTTCAGCTCTTGAGACCACTACTGACACCATTGGCAATATGTCAGAGAACCCAGCCCAGCAATTGAAAGATCAAGCCTACAATGTCGCGTCTGCTTCCGGCCAGTGGGCGCAGGAGAGCGTCGTCAATCCGGTCCATGCCTATGTGGCGGGGGAGGAGAAAGCAAGAGATCTGGCTGGGAAGCCTGCCGAGCAGGTGAGGGATACGGTTGTTACAGCTGCGTCAGCTTCGGGGGAGTGGGCGCAGCAGAATGTTGTGAAGCCGGTTCAAACATATGTTTCAGGCGACAAAAACGCGGAAGTTGGTGTGTTCTATATGTCTGCTCCGTTCTCGATGAAGTCGTTGCTAATACCCCCTAGAACAAGCTGCGAGCGAAATACCGGACGACGAGCGAGAGAAGATCGATAATATGGAGAAGGAGAAGGTTGCCCGGTTTCTCCAGGAGAGACATAAGAGCAGTGCTCCGATCAAGCACAAATAAACTGGAACTGGCTTCTGTTCAATGTATAATATGATTTCATGATTGCATATTTGATTTTGGCGATAGCTGGGACGTGGTAGAGAAAAAGATGACACCTTTTGCCCGATCATAGAACCGCTCGGAATCCGCGATCTTGTGAACTGTCCAGACCTAGAAAGTCTACCACTTGGCCTAGATGGTCAACTCCCCAGAAGCCTTCTTTTTCTCCGTTGCAGTTTGTGCATTCGAACCAAGGAAGGCCAAAGGCGCCGGAGTCAAATGCCTGCTGCGTATTCGCGCTCAAGCGCGCTTTGATCTCTGGCCCATTTGCCTGTATTTAATTAGCTTATGGCGATCTCAGGAAGATAAAGGCAATGCTAACTGCTTCGAGAACTGCTTTTGTCTTTGATGATCCCAGCACCTTCTCAAGTATTGGTACGAACACCTCAGACTGTGTTGCTTTGCCATTCCCCTTCGCCCAGAGCTCCTGCCAGATTGCCTCGGTAGCAATGGTCAACTTGTCTGGGGTCTGCTGCGAAACCGCAGTGAGGGCGCGCTGCACCGCCAGGGTCAGGTGCGGGAAACCCTCTGGTGTTTTCTCCGAGATGGGGACTGAGAAGTAACGAGCCCAGCGGAGTCGCTCCAGATTGATCCATTTGTCCTTGTCTGTAATGCGTGATTAGCTGCTATACTGGACGCGAACAGACTAGATGGCCGTTCTACTCTTGATCTTGATGGGTGGAGTATTTCCACTGGCGTTCATCAGCCCGCCGAGAAAAATGGGCACGAAGGTGACCTCGCATTTGCTGAAAGTCGCGGAATTCTATGCAGTCGTCAGCTAGTGCATTATGGCGCAATGCTATGCTTGAAGCATATAGTTGGAAGGAACTCACCTGCAGGATCTTAAACGCAATGTATGCGAACGGACTAACGATGTCATAGTATAGCGTGATCTTTGGCGAAGCCATTTTCCATACAAATTTTGCTAAATCTTTTCGTCGAAACTGAAGCAGAGATATAGAACAATGTAATAATTCGTTTGGCGAGATTATGGTCTGAATAAAGGAATTGTTTGGAGCTGGTGGTCGTGGTTGGCTCGGTCCTCCCCCATCGGATAGCCGAGGTTATTTTCTGATTATTCTATCATCACATTCCGTTGAACGCAACAAAACGCCCTGTACCTCAACGTCTGTCAATCGAAGAGGAGAAGCTTAGCAGCGATGCGCCTCGCTATTCCACCAGTGCTCTGATCCTGTGTAGGTCGGGGCCTCAACTGGACCGTCAGCTGAACTCAATGGTCCATCTTTTGACTCATGGGATTGTCCATATGGTCCATCAAGGAAGTATACAGTAGGTCTTGCTAGGAACCTTGGAAGCAGCGGTGGAGTCCGAATGTGCTGAGTTCAGCGTTGTTACCTAGTACTAGACGAGGAAGGAACGACCGGTGGCGGGGTCTATCCTGCGCTCCTGCCGATATTGAATAGTGTAAACGGTGAAAATGCAAGAAGGCACGATGGAGCGCAATATCCGCATCCAGATCCAGCTCGATGAGCTCGCGACCGGGGCCAATTTGCCAATGCATCTTTCATCTTCAGTGCTAGATCCATCGAAAGCTCTGCAGATTTAGCATACAGCTTACCGTCTCCCCATATCGAACATTTGCGCTTCATTAGCTTATTGTGCATCCTCTACAACATGCGTACCCTTTCCGGCAGCGGTATCACCTGCAGTTCGCTTGACGAGTCCCTGGCATCCGACGCGCAAATGCCCCAAGACTCAGTGAGCAAGAGGCGCCGACACGCGATGTACTTCCACCGGCCGCCTGTTTGGCGCTATAGCTCATTCCAGGATGAGAGCTCGTCACCCGAGATGTCCGAGGACTTGAATGGTAGTGATAGAGTGCCAGAGGAAGACCTTTGGATCGGCGCCCTGAAAATGGCCAATCAAGATGAATTCGGTGCCGCTCCATATGTGGCTCTCAATGATTCTGATTCGGACCATGAGACTCCTCTTCTGGTAAGTCTTTGTCTGGTGCGGGGTAGATTCTAAACCTGACGCAAATAAGGAGGACTGGGCTTCTGACCGCGACATGCCTCCTCTCGACTGTCGACCCTCCTTCACCGAGACAATACCGGACCCCTTCTGTCAAAGCAAGCCGGTGTTCTGCACGCGTCTGCATTCATACAGAGACATTCGCCTGGGGCTGGGAGAACAATGGGCTGTCCAGGAAGGGTCGTTGGTTATCGGCATCGGTCCGGAATATACTTTACTTGACAGCCATGAGAGAGATATGGACGAGTTCGAGGTTTCCAGCGGTGATGTCTTCGTTGTGTGTTCCTTGTATGCGGACCTGTGGGCGCTCTGCGCGAAAGTTTCATTCAATGCTTCGCTCGACGGCGACGATGCTCTGCGAATTGCTTTCCTTCCCCTATGCTCGGTAACGCTGTTGCCGAATTACAGCGCGTTTGTACAGCGGAGTGCCACATGTGCCGAGTACTACGGCTCACACGAGGATAGATATCCCGGAAACGGCCTGCCTGTCATGCCCCC
This sequence comes from Aspergillus undulatus, assembly GCF_047715775.1. NCBI lineage: Eukaryota > Fungi > Ascomycota > Eurotiomycetes > Eurotiales > Aspergillaceae > Aspergillus > Aspergillus undulatus. The sequence goes on along the minus strand of NW_027396621.1, from coordinate 331,395 downwards.
GCGACGCTCGCATAGCCTGACTGCCAGCAAGCAGGCATTTCAAGGACTTGACAACCCAATTCCGTTACCGTTGGCTGCTCAAGAGGCTTTCCGAAGTCTTGCGCTGAGATATATAGATGACGATTTTGTACCGCTCGACTCTACATTGAAGCCTATTTTCTCGCCTCTGACTAGGCGCCGACATTTGCTGCGCAGGATAGGATCAGGAATGTCACTGTCGAAATCTCGTGACGGTGACCGACCGCGGACGAGGCGAAAAAACAATTTCAGCTCGAATCCATCATTGGCATCGATTTGCAGGAAAGTTGTATCAAAGCCTGATGGATGGCGACGGCTGCGCCGATGGCAAAGTTCTTCTTCATCGGGAAGCCAAAAGCTCAAATGGCTGTCGACGAAGGCATGACATGCCCATATAGTGAGTATTGCGTCTTTGACGGTATCGTTCGCCTTCGTATAGCAAACGCATCGCTAGTAGGCGCATGTACATATGTTGTATGACAAAAATATGCTAGACTGGAGAAAATCATCGCAGTGCCTGTGTGAACAGTGCAATGCATTCATTGACGGGCACGCTTGCCATAACAGTGAAGCTCTATTTCATCCCGCTGTTCGTGCTGAGACGGAAGCTCTATGTTGTGTAAGTGTAGATCGTGTAGCCCAGCGGACTCCATCAAATCAAAGAAAATGTTCTCGCTTTCGTGCCGCCGTTTCAGAGCCACAAGGATGAGAGCGCCCGGGGATAGTTGGACGAGGCGACCTAACACCGAGACGAGAGCTGGCAGACTGTCTGCATTGTAAGTACAGTCTGAGACGAGGATAAGGTCAATATTTGGCGTGTCGAAAAGGTTATCAGGGAGCTCCTCCTCCCATTCCAGCGGCCTATACCGGATTTCCGAAGCATGCGCTGGCCGCGCAACAGCAACGTTCTTCGTGATAATCTCCTCCACTTCCGGTAGGTCTGTGAGTAGGACGGAGCAGTTCGATAGAAGCATTGCTAAAGCGATACCGACAATACCACACCCCGACCCTAGCTCAATTACATGGAGAGAACTACCGCGTTCAGCCTGCAATAATTTCTGCAGAGCCGGACTGGGAGATCCCTGATTTGCAGCAATTACCTGCTGCAAGTACATAGCCGAAGCAAGTGCTGCATCCCTGGAGGCACAGCGGCAGATAACTTAGAAAGACAGAACTAGATACTAGATTGAATGCAGTCTCACCAGATATGCCGTGCAATGCTATTCCCGGTTTCCTCCCATATGCCCAGTTCCACAGACTCGTTCACGCGGAAACGCCTCTCGACTAGCTTGTCAGCGGCCAGCATTTGCGGCCCACCAAATGGCGCACTCCAGCACGATATGACCAGGGGGATGCTATGCTGATCTAGCAACGGGTCTGAGCTGGTTGAGTTGGAATTGGAGTTCGAGTTCCGCGCGGCCACTTCCATGAGCAGCGGTACTTGAGTGAACGTGACAGGCAGCGGACCCAGTGAGACGGGAATCTCGCGCTTCCCTCCGTGCCATTGCAGCAGTTCCTGGCAGAGAATATTCTGATCATGCGCGGCAGGACGGAGTGTCACCATTAAATCCACGTCTTGTGCAAGGAATGCATCACCTAGATCTGTCGTGATGCAGATCAGTGCAGAGGCGGAGACCGAGCTGGGTTTCTGCTTCTGCAGCCTGGGGGTTTTCAGGAAACGGATGTAGTAGACCATCTTCCACACTTTCTAGTACTTAGAATTGAATGCAGTGGGAAAAAACAGCCATGGTCCTGTCTGGTTGGCAATGATGGCAGTGAGGGAGCTGACTAAGGCGGATGACATCGCTGCCTCAACGACTCCATCAATCCTCAGGCTACCCTTTTGTTGTCTCCAGACTTCCCATCGCGACATTCGATTCACTGTCGGTCCATTTACTAAGTCTGACACTTTCGTCCTGACTCAATCGGTGTCTCGGTAAATGTCCATGGGGCCCCCTAGATGAGGGAACAAACATTCCATTTTCCGACGCCTGGAGATTAGGTCTTCTATCAGTGAACCACCATGATGCGACCGAGAGACCCCCGGGTCCGGCAAACAATCAACCAAATCTCGCATAACCTCGAATCCGCCAACGAAACAGCCCAAGAAGGGATCTACACATTTTCGCACAATTATATCCTCCCCTGTTTCTCAGCGGTCGGCAACTGCGTCTCCTCGTGTACTGCGCCCTGCTTCCCAACCCGAGAAGACCACCTCCGCCGTCGCCGACGGCGCTACGCAGACTTCGACTTCTACGACGACTGGGATAATGAAGAGATTGACGATACTATTCTCGGATGGGGTACCGATGAGCTAGACCGACTGCTGGCGGGGAGCGGATTGGCGCGGGGGAGCTCCGAGCAGCCTCGCAGGCCGCGGAAGATGAGCTATGGCACTCGACGGGCGAGTAGAAGGAAGAGTGGGCTTTTGATACCCGATGATCGCGATGACCCGACTGTTATTCCCAGCTCGTCGTTCTTGGGGTTCCTCGAGCGGTTCCCCTGGAGGTTTGGCGCGCGGGGACTGAAGTATAGACCCTCTGCTGCAGACCTTCAAGAACATCCGACGGGCCTGCGACATGTGCATGAGGAGAGTCCTCTTATTGAAGAGGCGGATGAAGGGGGGACGGAGGCGGGCAACAGTGGGAATGCGAGGTACCGAAGTTCAACGCAGTCATCGCGCGAAACGTCCAACTCGCTTAGCTCGAGGGGTGATCTCATTATGAGTGATGAGGAGGAAGATGCGGTACCGTTAGACGACGAATTTGCTATGGCTTTGACACGCAGAGGGACTGGGTTGGAGTCGGATGATCCCGAGGGAGATAAGCCTGAGAGTATGAGATCCGCTTCTGGCACGTTCAGTATAGCGCCCACTACCTCGTCGAAGAGCTCGAAGAGGAAGCAAAAGAAGAAGCGGGGCAGCCGATTGCGGTCACCTCCGAGTTCCTATGCGAATGGCTCACATGACATGGCCTCGATCTCGATAGAGGATCTGAAAAGGGAGGACGCGGAGGCTGCGCGGGAGGAAGAGATGGAAATCGTACGGAAGCGGCTCGCTGCACGGCAATTGGCTTTGAGTCGGGGTATCAGTGTAGAGGACGTCAAGGTATGTTCATCAACTGACGAGGATTTTTAGGTATTTAAGCTAATATGTTCACAGACCGCTTCCCTACCTCCATCTGCAACTGTGTCTTCGGATGTCGTTCAAGGCGCATCCGCCAAAACCATCTCAGTACTCGCCGCCCATAATAATCCCTCTATACAGCCAGCCAACTCTCACCCTCCATTATCAGAATCCGACCCACGAACTGAACCATTCCCACCTTTACCCGATACACCTATCGCCCCCGAATCGGCTGATCACATCTCTTCCTTCACAATCGACTCATCAGAAGTACCTATGCGACCCGTCCAGCCAGCGCCTGAACCCGAGGACGACACCCCGCTCAACAGGTCTTGAAGATCGAACAGGCAAAAACCCTTCCATTCAAGAGCGCTGGTTTGCAGGTCATGCCAGAATTACACACTATTTTTCGCTTCTCATGATACCACCTCTTTACCTACCTTACCTACCCACCTACTTGAGCTTGTATAGTACGACCTCGGCTATCGCCATGGCTATGGCTATGACTTATGATGGGATAATTCTATGTCCATTCCATTACCTTAGTGCACGAGGCATCCATCCATTTGTCATTTTTCCACTGCTTACATTATAGTGGCATCGAATAATAATAGAGCCCTACCTACATCTAGATAGCTTTAACATGTCCTCACGTTCTTAGTCCGCCCTGCGTAGGCTGGAAGATCAAAGCGGGTCTGAAAAACGGAGGAGGGAAGTGTACCGCTCTACCCGACCGCTAAGGTAGACTAGGGTAGGTATGGGTTCACATTCCGCTTTGATATTGCGCTTGTCCTGGGGACGGACGATTGGCCCATCGTTCGATCATTGAGGCTGGGATTGAAGATGAGGCCGGTTGTTCTTTGTTGAGCGCGTGGTAGGGGTATAACCATCATGGTTGGCTGCTTGGTTTGGACATTTGGGAACAGAGAAAAGAAAACAAATGATGAATGTGGTATATAGGTGAGATGCAGATGAGGTGGGATATTGTACATGCATCTAGACGTAGATGTAGATGTCTATTTTACAGGCTTCTCGTCAGAACATTAGTAGAAGTACATGGCGATATATAGCAGGGTATAAGACCGACGGTCTGGTTGGGGAGGTTGAGGCATGGTGGGGAGAAGGATGGCTGTTTGTTTGATGCTTACGCCGAGGCGGCAGCATCGCCCTCGGGAATATCGGAAGCGCCAACAGGGTTCATAGAGAGCTTGCGAACATCCCAACCATCGGATTCAGCCCAGTCCTTCCTCTCACCCAAGAGACAGACGGAGCGCCGGGCGCCTTCGACCAGGAAGGACTGCGCAGCCTCGTTGACGTCCTTTGCGGTGACGTCCAGGACCTGCTCTCGCCAGCGCTGATCCATCTCATGGGTGATACCACTCATGAAGTACCTGGTTCCTTCTTCATCGACGCTAACCGGGGCATCAAGGCCTTGGAAAATGCCCAGTTTAGCCTCGTTGATTTCACGGTCTGACCAGGCACGGTCTCTGGCGAAGATACCGCTGTTCTGGAAGACCTTGAGAGTGTTGGCGGGGTTCGGGTCGCGGTAGCTGGTGAAAGCGAAGAATCCCTTGACTGGACCGTTGCTTGCTCCGGCACCGTAGGCTCCTCCCTTTTCTCTGATCTCGGGGTGGAGGTAGTTGTGGGTGAGCAGTTGAGAGAGGACGCTCAGGGTTGCGCTTGAAGAGTTTGTGAATGGTACAGTAGGTAGAGCCAGACCAGAATAGTAAACCTTGTAAGGCAGATCATAGAACGCCTTAGTTAGCGCAGAGTCGAATCCCAGACCCAGGGGCTGAGCTACTGGGGACTGGCTGTTGGGAAGTCCACCAATCCACTTTTGCAGAACAGACTCATTTTGGCTGGAACTGCTCGGTTCGCAGACGAGACGAACGCGAAGCCCGGATGTCTTGGAAATTGCGAATGATTGGATGAGGCGAAGTTTCTCAATCAGCTGCGCGAGACGTTCGGGAGAAGACTCAGCATCGCGCAGAAGATTCGCCGTAGCTTGCAGCTGTGCCAGACCCGACGTCTGTTCTTGTGCCCAGAAACTACGAGACAGGCCAGCGGCAGCAGCATTCAGCGCATATCGGTGACCCGTTCCTGCAACAGCATCCAACGCGCCATTAGTGGTCAGCCGCAGAAGCTCTTGGATCATGGCCGGCGCGTAAGGGCTCGTGAAGTCGGTCTCGGTAATAAGAGCTGTGAGAATTTCAAACATTTCCGGAACATTCTTGTCTATCGCGAAACCGGAGAATTGGAGACCCTCGTTGAATCTGCCGAGCTCGGTGGGCGATGATGTGTGGAAGGTTGAGGTCGAGACTCCACCCGTCTTGAGCTTGATCAAGTCCTCCCACTGCTCCATGGTCCTGGTGGGAGTTCCAAGACGCATAATGCAGTCGTTGAAGAGTGGCAGGAGCAGGCGAAGGTCGTCAGGGAGATCGGTGAAAGCATTAACAGCCTGGAAGTAGGTCAAGCCGTTGGTAGGGGCTTCGCGCCAGACAACGTCGGTGCCTTCAACTTTAGATTCGCGCACAGGTTTATACTCCTTGTGGCGGGAGATATCTTCGACGCGCAGGGATGGTAAACAGCTGAGGTCAGAATGCTGGGCTTGTTCCTGAACTTCGAGCAGTTGTAGTTCGGCCTTGCCAAGCTCATTTACTGCCTTCTCAAGGGAGCCGTATTGTTGAATGAATTGTTCAAGCTTCTTTCCTCTCCGTACCGCTTCCTTTTCGTCCAACTCCTTGTTGAAGGAAGGCGTGCCGACCATCGTGAAGGTCAGGCAATTGTCATTAAGAAGGTACTTTTCCAACAGCGACTCGAGATAGCCTCCCTGCGCGTACCGAGACTTGAAGCCATCGATGACCTCATTCCAAGCGAGCTCCTTCATGGGATCTGAGCCATTGAACCAAGAACCAAGAGTTTTCTGGATGACCCCGAGGCCAAAGTTGGCCGTTTTATGGCGGAGAGCAAGCTCCAGCTGATGAAGGAATCCTTGAACCTTCTCGTCGTTGAAGCCCTTAGAAAGAGATTCCTGGAAGACTCGCTGGATTTCCTCTTTCACTCTGGGGGCTTGATGCTCGCTGACACCAGTAACACCAATCGAGAAAATAGGACGTCTAACTGACGTATCGAGTCCAGTGTTGGGGGTGAACGAGGAGCCCAAGCCGCTTTCGATCAAAGCCTTGTACATGGGAGATCCGTAACCGTCCAAGAGCAAAGACGAAAGGATACCGGCGGAGAAGGTTTCCACGATATCTATGGTATCACCCATGTACCACGAAGTGGAGGTCTTGTATTGCTTGTCTTCACTGGCAAAAGTGTCAATTGGCCCGGGAACGGTCACGTCCTGGGGTCCATTAAGATCAATGGGCATCTTGACCGTCGTATCCACATTTCCTTTCGCGAATCCATCCAGGACGTCACCGACCTGCTTCAGATGGTCGCCTAGAGGCATGTCACCGTAGGTCATGATCTTCGCATTACTGGGGTTGTAGTTCTGCTTTGAGAAATCCACCAGCTGCTTGTGCGTCAGATCCGTGATGTATTCAGGATCTCCTCCAGAGTTGTTGATAGCCGGGAAAATGCTTTCTTGGAACTTGATCCAGTAAAGATATTGCGCGTCCGACATCTGGCCTTTCATTTCGTTGTATACAACACCTTTGAACAAGATGTCTTCCGGCTTCAAGCCGCCCTCCTGATTTTGGATTGCGCGAGGGTCTTCTGGTCCTAGACGCCATCCTTCTTGTCTGAAGTCTTCTTCTTTGAGCAGAGGGTGCATTGTGGCATCCAGATAGACTCCAAGGAGGTTCTGGAAATCTTGCTGGTTGGTCGTGGCAAAAGGGTACATGGTATGATCGGAGGAAGTGAAGGCGTTCATGAAGTTAGAGAGGGAGCGCGGTAGCATCTTGAAGAAAGGGTCGCGAATGGGGTACCTAGAGACATGTTCAAGTCAGTAACCGATCGCGACAGCGAGAGCAGAGCCATTCACGACGAGGAGGACCTACTTCTCACTGCCGCACAGGGTGGTATGCTCCAGGATATGCGGCACACCTGTGGCATCTGGAGGGTTCGTCTTGAACCCGATACCGAAAACATTGTTCTTGTCTTCCCTTGCGATGTGAAGGTAGTCGGCGTGTGTCTTGTCATGCTTTAATCGGATAGCCGTAAGGTGTAGCTCTGGAACATGTTTCTTTTCCTCGACGGTAAATCCATGAAGCCGGTCTCCGACGTCTGGCAAGCTCCCCGAGCTAGCTACCGAAGCGAGTGTTCGTGTCTGAGACCACCGGGGTAATGAAGTGGCTGATTTTAACAACCGTCCAGATTGGCGCACGGCCGGAGTTTGGTGCCTGCTTAGTTGCAGGTATGAACGGAGCATTGTGGAGAGTGACTCTGTTGACCGAAGAGCATGCGAGCTATCCTAAAAAGTCGTTCGTTGTATGCCGCGAGCGGAATGGCACCGGTCCAGCCGGGACCTGGCAATCGATCTCAGAGGCAAGGCACGGCAAGCTGTGCAGAGGCTAAGCGATCAATAGTGCGTCGATAGTCGCCGTCTTATTTGGAAGTGAGAGAAGAAAGAATGGAAGAATGAGTCGGGGCTTGGTTGTCGACAGGATGAAGCGATGACAAACAGCGGTGCCAAGACAATTCCAAAAGCGTGTTAGTGCCAGTCAAGTCATCCCCTCTTGCGAATTGGATTCGATCCTCTCCAACAAGTTCTCGACCGACTGTCTTTTGCCCCGTATAGACTCGCCCGTCGGTTTCTGTTCCGCCGAACTTGCACGACTTACTGCTGTCGGCTTTGGGGCTTTTGTCGGCTGTGCAGAACTTGGTTGCTATAGGATCTGGAGTCTCGGTTGCTCCGAGTTCTGCGAGCCTAGCAAGTCCCTCAAGGTTCTCCGCTCATTGCCAGTGTGGAATTCGAGAGCCTCCGTTGATCACATCATTCCTCGATAATCGCTCGAAGACCTATCGCTAACATAGGCTTGGATTCTGATTGACCTGTCGACGTGGCTCTTTATCCGGTCACACATTAAACTCCTGACCACTGCCACCCGTTCCGTGTTCGCATTTTTCGCCAAAGTACCGACCACGCGACCTCCGCCGGACAGCTCACGAACTACGCTGCTTGGACCGTTTTCGCAACTTGGAGTCTCAAACCATGTCGACTACGGCTATGTCGAAGAAAAACAAGGGGAAGAAGGTCGCCGACCCGAACGAGACCTCGAAACTTCTTGCCGCCAAGATTTCGCAGTTGGAGCAGGATGCGGCGGGAGAGAAGGACCAAGAACAAGAAATCGGTGCGTGGATGTCCTCTGTTTTTGCTTTGGCCATCCGGATATTTCTGGCGTTTAGTGGCAATACTGGCTAACACTATTCTGTTATAGAGAGGGAAGTGAAGAAGGCCACTCGAGATTTGAATCAGCTCCTGACCAATATCGAATCCCCGATGACCCGCCTTGAAACTGTGCATAGGAAGTACACCGAACTGCTGGCCGACATGAAGAAGTTGGACCGTGACTACGCCAAGAGTAAGAAGCGCGCGGACCAGCTTCAGAAGGATCAAGACAAGGGCAAATCGGAGTTGAATAAAACCGTCACCATGAAGGACAAGCTGGAAAAATTGTGTAGGGAGCTTACGAAGGAAAATAAAAAAGTCAAGGTGAGTTAACATACATTTATCGCGTCTTCGCCTGGACTATTCATTGATTCAATGACTCAGGATGAGAACAAGAAATTGGAGGAGAACGAGAAAAAGGCCCGTGCGATAGTCAATGAACGGCTTGACTCTCTTTTGTACGACATTCAAGATGTCATGGCAGCGAAGGGGAATCCTCGAAGCGACAAGGTTGACATTGATCTCGATGAAGCGTAAGTTGTAGCTCGGCTGTTTCTACTCAGTGTTTAACATGTGCTACAGTCTCCGGGCCAAGATCAAGACAATCGGTGAGAAGTTTGAGATGCGCGAGTTACACTACAAGTCGTTATTGCGTAGCAAAGACGCAGAAATTCAATGTCTTACCGCCAAATACGAGGAACAGCGCCGCGCGGCGGAGAACGAAGCTGCTCGCTGCCGTGCCTTGAGCTCTCAAGTGTCTACATTTTCGCATACCGAGTCCGAGCTCCGCAGTCAGCTGAATATCTACGTGGAAAAGTTCAAACAGGTATGGCTTCAATTAAGTCACCTTTTGATTCTCGGTAGTAATAATATTCCAGGTTGAGGACACTCTGAACAACAGTAACGAGCTGTTCCTGACCTTCCGCAAAGAGATGGAAGAAATGTCCAAGAAGACCAAGCGATTAGAAAAAGAGAACCTTACACTTACACGGAAGCACGATCAGACGAACCGAAACATATTAGAAATGGCTGAGGAACGTACAAGAAATCATGAAGAGCTCGACAAGTGGCGGAAGAAGAGTCACCACCTCGAAGCTCTGTGCCGACGGATGCAGGCCCAAGGCCGCGGTCAGGGTCTCGCCGTGGATCTGGACGGCGACGATGAAGGGACGGAGTCCGAATACGAGGAAGACTATGAGGACGAAGAAGACGAAGAGGGCATCAGTGACGAAGAATATGAGGTCGATAGCGCCAATGGAGATCACCCGCTGCCCCCGCAGCAGCCGGAGAAGCCTGTATTCGGGCCGCCGCCACCCCCAAACCTCCTGGAGGCGAGGGCCAATGGCAAGGCTGTGTTAAATGGATGCCACTAACGAATTCACCGAGGACAGAAAGCACCTTGCCCACCTTCGGGGGCTGGCAACAGGTGAGGAAGTGGTGTTATCACGTTATTATCCGGCAGTCCAGAAGTGATGACGTGAGTTGCTTCCACACTAAACAGAGACTTGCATCAGCAGCTCTCAACGTAGCACTACTACTGTTCTGTTTTGGATATGTACATGTCGCATACATAACTCCACACGCACAGCGTTGATTCATAGTTGTCTTTTGCTCCGAATTTACGTTCCAGTTAGGCATGGCAGGTGTGTCACTCACTACTGTGACTGACCTCTCTTCCTCATTGCACATATACTGCTATTTTGCATGATTCTCGAGTTCTGTTTGCGCTGCGGTCATGTACTTTTAGATGAATGCATCTAGGACACGTTTGAACGATAAAATTTACTAAATATATACATTATCTCTATCCCTACGCCCATGTAGCAGGAAATTTGGAATTTCAGTACACAACATCGATCGAGTACATTAATCACAGCTTGCTCGAAGGCCCCGAAGCATAAGCCGCACTCTTCCTGAGTACATCCGCTGCCTGCGCAACCATCTCCTTGAGCACCTGCCCAGCAGGCTTAATCTCTTTGATAATCCCCGATACATCGCCCATCAAGAACGGGAGATCAAACTCCCTATCATTATGGAAGTCATGCTCCAACGGCACAATCCCCTGCGCCGTCAACCGCGCAATCTCCTCGGGCTTCTTCTCCCACTCCTTGATATACTCATTCGGCAACATCCGCAGCGGCCGACCAGAGACAACAAGCGTGCGCTTCGTCTCACCATATTGCGCGCCCACAACAGCCTCCTTGTGCAGCTTGCTCGCGCCGCTCTCGTGCGTCGCTAGGAACCGAGTGCCCACCCATACACCGGCCGCACCCAGCGTCAAGGCCGCAGCGAGACTGCGCCCGTCATTGATCCCACCCGCTGCAACAACCAGCGGCGTCTGCCCCGTAAGCGGGCTCTTGTACTTCTGCACCGTGTCGACAACAGCGGGGATGAGCACACTGAAGGGGATATCCCCCGTATGCCCGCCGCCCTCGCCACCCTGCGCACAAATGATATCCACACCAGCCTTGAGCGCCTTCTCTGCGTGCTTCGGCGCCCCAACCATATTCATTATAAAGATGCCCGCCTCATGCAACCGCTTGATAACATGTGCAGGCGGAACACCAACCGCGCACACAAACAGCTTCGTCCCATGCTGGATAACAACGTCGATAAGTTGGTCGAGTTGCCCATTCGTGTAATCGTGGTTCGTCTTGCGCGCGTTGCCGCCGACCTGTGGGAGGGCGAGGTCCACGCCGAAGGGGAGCGATTTATCCCTGAGAAGTGATTTGAGCTCCGTGAGCATTTCATCCATTTGGTCCGGAGTGTAGCCCAATCCGCCGATTACGCCGAGCCCGCCGGCGTTTGAGACGGCTGCTGCGAGGGGCGCGCCGGAGGCTTTTGCCATGCCGGCGAGGAGCACGGGGCTTTGGATTTTGAGGAGGGAGGTTAGGGGGGTTGAGATTGACATTTTGGTGGGTTGTTTTTGGTCCTAAAGAGAATATGTTAGTTAGGGATGAATCGAAGATGATTAGGGTTGTCGGAGATTGTTGTGTTGTACCGCGTACCTTTATTCCGCGACTTAGGCCCTGGCGCTGACGAAGATAGGAGTTGGGAGGTGAGAGGCAATGTCAACAGAGAAAAGGTCGCGAGAATCCTCGGATAGAGGTATTTTAAATAGCAAGACTGTTCTTCCCTTGGTTAATCGGCTATGTGTAGCTCCTATATGAACAATGACAAGCGACAGGGAGAGCCCCAGGAGATGCGGGGAAACGGACCGAGGCTCATCCTGGTGATCTTCGGTCAACGCTTCGCTCGCGGACTGCGGCCTTGTCCATAACTCCGTTCCCCGCATTCCAGCCGCTGCTGAGTGATTTCATGTGGCGTGCATAATTCTTGATGCTGGAGATGTGCCAGGGTTGTGTTTCGATAATCGTGTGGGTTGTTGCGGGTTGTTCTTTTGCAGCTTACCTAGGTACCGGGATGCCTAATGTATCTTGGAGCACGTGATAATCATGATGTGTACCGTAAACTATAACTCAAAAAAAGGATGGTTAGATAGTGCATTGCAATTTTTGTTCTATGGAAGGGTATCTAATACATATAGAAATACCCTGGCCTTTGTATTCACTCGACTAACGCAGCATAAAGCCGTCTGCCCAGCGGAGCCATTAGATAAAAAGCAGCGAAACAGATATCGACGCCAGCAGGCTTGCGAACAACCGCACTATATTCCTCCTGCTCGCTGAAGCAGTCTCAACCATTTTCATCATCATCGCATCCATTTCCGACACAGACGGAATATGTCCGTGAGACCTAGAAAGAGCAAAATTAGTCCTCCATACTAAAACTGAAGGTATGTTGGATGTATGACCTACTTGACATCGTCCTGGCTTTCTGTAGATTCCAGTGATTGCTTATCATTGTCCGTGTCAACAGCTTCTGAAGCTATTGAAGTCGTCGAAGGATCCGGGTTTTTGGCCGCTGTCGCTGCTGAGGGCTCAGACTGAGCTGGCCCATGTGGAGGTTGATAGGAGCCTACTGCTTCTTCCGGGGCAGAAGCAAGTGAGCCTGGCAAATTTCGCGCGAATACGTTCTCACGAAGGCCGCGTTGTCTCGATTTTAAGTTGAGTGCTGAGACGAATATACATGATAATAGGCTCAGAATCAATAGGCTGCGTAGAGCATGGGATAACGACGTGATCTTCATTTTGGATATGAACGGCAGGACAATCCAGGATATGATAATTTCAGTGCTGGGAATGTTCTTGGAGACGATCTTCATGGGAGCTGAGTGCCGGCATCAGGTGCCGCGCGAATATATGAGGAAGCCATGGACGGAATTCTTCAACCTGCCGCCGAGTATGCTGCTTGTCGAGAATGACAGCCTCATGTATTTCCATGATAGAATATGGCTCCAACCATTTTCAGTGGGGCAGCCAAATCTAAGAGCACTGCTGAAAATGCAATGCGTAGATATCTGCTAGTCAATGTCTGGATTAGTGCCATTTTTGCTGCTGTTCATTGTTGCACTCATTGGACATGAGCGGAATGCAGAGCAGGGCGTGAGAGCCTAGCAAGGGATAGGACAGGCGTAATGGTCTGGAACCTCAGTAGCATACTGGCAGGGTGCGGAGTAGGTGTTCAGCATCTTCTGAATAAGAGTTGTTAGCTTGGTTAGCACAAAATCTTGTCGTTGAGAATGATGGTAAGAGGATGCAGGTGCGGTGGTCAAGGGAGAGGCCCAAAGCGGAAACGATGGCAGAACGCCAAAAGACGCGTCTCCCGCGTCGTCTGCTTTCTCAGTCCGCAACAATCACCAATTCCAGTTTTCCAACAAACTGCTAACTACGATACTCTATACTTCTATATTGATCCCCGACTGGTGTCAAGGTAGCCTTGAAAAGCAATGGGTCATAACATGGCGGATTCGGCAGAGGAGGAGTTCCTGCGCGCTCCGAGGTTCGCTCCGCAACAACCACCTTGCTATTTGCTTCCCAGACTCTAAACGTCGCTTTCGCAGTACGCAAGAACACGAACTCGTGAACCGAAAACCGTCTGTATATAATCCTCTAGACACATTCCGACTCCCTCCCGGCCAAGAGAGGCAATACCAGCAACAATATGGCGACATGTACTTTCTGCGACTTGCGAAGCTGAAACCAGCGGTGGAAAAAGTTGCGATCGAAGCTTGGGAAGGATTCAGCGTATGAAGGCGAGCCCTGGCTTGGTTACAAGTGTCGGGTCTTGTATACTAACTTTTGCGGATGGTTAGATCGCAGGAGAACAAGCCCGTCGCGTGGAACGAGTACTCGATGTTCGACAAGGAGAGCCTTGCTGGGTCGCGGGCACAATATACATGGAGATGCCACTGAAGCCGAATATCCTGGACGATCTCACAAAAGATGTAGGGTCCGCGCATTCATACCTTTGAAGTAATCCTGACTCTAGCAGAATTTCACAACAGCCCCTCCGCCTCGACGAACCTACCAAGACCCCGCACACCCTGAGTTAACAGAGATCATGCTTGAAGACGAGTCCGGACGACTACGATTAACGGGCAGCAAACTTCTATCCGTACAATTAGCGACAGGAGCCATCATTGCGGTCCTTGGGATGGAGAACGCCGACGGAGATTTTGAGGCCATTGATATCAAGGTCCCCGATCTGGCTCGGCAGCCACGTCGCTGGGAGAGGGACGAGGCGCCATCGTCTAGCGACCAGAAGAAAGGAAAGATTGCATTAGTTAGCGGTCTTGGTATAACAGGGACATCGAGTGATAGCCTCGCCCTTGAGCTCCTAACGGACTATCTCCTGGGCTATACGGGGCCATCTTCAAAAGAGGACGGTAACCCGCCTGATGCTAGGGAGATTATGAGACTGGTCATCGCAGGAAATTCCCTCGGAGCGAACACCATTGAAGTAGCATCTGCCACGGATGGAGCAGCAGGAAAGAAAATTGCACAGGCGAAGAAGTACGGATATGACGCTTCCGCATATAATGCGTCGCCGATCACACAACTGGATTCTTTCCTCGCAGAGCTTCTACCTAGCATACCGGTCACCCTCATGCCGGGCGAAAGCGACCCGGCGAACTTCGCACTACCTCAACAGCCAATCCACCGCGCTATGTTCCCCCGGGCCAGGGCGTACTGCGCTGTACCGCCCACTGGCGAGCAGAAGGCCGAGCCTGGTTGGTTCGACAGTGTCACGAATCCTTGGGAAGGAGATGTTGAGGGCTGGAGGCTCTGGGGTAGCAGTGGGCAGAACGTGGATGACGTCCTCCGATACCTGGACTTCGCCGACGAAGACGGAAACGTTGACACGGAAAGCGATGTGGAGGCTAGAATACGGATCATGGAGGCCATGCTGCGATGGCGGTGTGGGGTTCCTACGGCCCCGGACACGATATGTAAGGTCTCGACTCAACCCATTCTATCCTACGGCTTGATGCTAACTTCCCCTCGAGGGTCCTATCCATTCCAAACGCACGACCCCTTCGTCATGCAGTCCTGCCCGCATCTCTTCTTCGTAGGTAACCAGCCGCGCTTCAAGACCGCCATCGTGGAAGGAGACCCGCCGCTGAAGCTCAACGGCGAAGACACAGATATGTGCGGAACTGACGATGCTTCTATCCCGACAGTCCGCCTGATCTCTATCCCAAAGTTCCGGGAAACGGGCGAGCTGGTCCTAGTTGATACGGAAACCCTGGAGGTGGAACTCGTTAGATTTGGAGCTTTTGCGGGGAGAGAGGAAAAACAGTGATGCGTGCATGAAATTATAGGAGTATATAGATAATGACATATCCCGATCCAGGAACTTGATGGTTTGTGTTTTGAGGCCGGGCAGTCTCCCCCTAGGCTCTTTTCCGACAGCGCTCGCTCAATGCCAAGACCGGCGAAAAGATCGTTCTCCCACCAAGTACAACAACTACTTCTCATCAACATCATACAAAGACGCCTCTCAGCAGAGCAAATAAAACTTCAGTACAAAATGCTCCTCAACGCAACAACAGGTACGCGGCACTATAACCTCAAAGTGAACTCAACCCTTCTCTAGACCACCCCACCAACCAACCGCCACAGCACTCTCCACCCCCAAAGTCCTTCTAGTGCCATACAGCAAATGGCACGTCCCGCGGTACCACGAGTGGATGAAAGACGAGGTATGTACTCATTAACGCCGTAAGCGATCTGTCTAATGTCTAACAAGCAACGAGGAAATCCAACAAGCAACAGCCTCAGAGCCCCTCACGCTAGAGGAGGAATACGCCATGCAGCAGTCGTGGCGAAATGACGCAGATAAATTGACGTTTATTGTCTGTCAACCAATCCCTTCTAATTATAGAGCTTTAGCGAATGAAGATGATAGCCCGGAGCGCATGATCGGGGACATTAATCTCTTTCTTCGGGTTGGAGACGAGGACGAGGACGAGAAGCCACAAGTAATCGGTGAGATCGAGCTCATGATTGCGGAGAAGAAGAACCAGGGAAAAGGCTACGGAAAAGCAGCACTCTCATCGTTCTTGCGGTATGTCCTCTCGTACGAGGCGGATATCCTCGGGGAGTACATTGCCGGGGACGAAGAAGCGAAGCGAGCATTTCCTGACGGCGCAGCGGGGAAATTGTTGAAGTTTGGTGTGCTGAGTGTGAAGATTGGGCAGGCGAATGAGCGGAGTTTGGGGCTCTTTGAGAGTCTCGGGTTCCAGAGGGTTGGCGAGAGTCCCAATTACTTTGGGGAGTGGGAATTGAGGGTGCAGGGGGTGGATGTGAGATCGTATACGGAGCGGGTGGAGGGATATAAAGAGATTGAGTATACGAGGATAGCATAGTCAAGGTTAATATTGGCAATGGATTTCAAGCAGGGCAGGTATACCGGGGCCGCACTTTCCTAGAAAGCGTACTGACTAGTCTGATCTTCCAAGAGGTGCGGCGGACGTGAGACGGTCGTGCCTCCCCCCCCCCCCTCCCCTACATGCCCTCGACCTGGATCGTTCCTTCCCAAATAGAAGCCTGCTCGCACTCCTGAGGTGTTTATAAGGAAGGGGCAATGGACCAGGACCGATACCAATGCTTCTTCCAACTTCACTGAACAACATCACGCCTTCCCTAGTTTCCCCTTGTCTTACTCTCACATGGCAGGAGCGACGGATGGGTAATATAAAGTACCTGTCCACTATAAACCTCAATAGACAGGCATATCCAACGCATCAAACTCCCACATTCAACTCTCAATCGATTCCCGGTCGAACTCACACTCCATCCTCGTCCCATTTCCGTACCACATCAGCCGCAGCGGCCCGCACAGATCCTCTGCTCTTCACCTTCACTGCTACCACCAAGCACAGTCCCATTCAAGGTAATAGGCACATTACCCTCTTCCACCTACTCAATCAGACTCTGCAAGGACGTCTGCGGAAACGGGCCGTTTGGCTGCAGGTTGTTATTCATGCGAGGCCCCGGGGACCAGGAACAGGCGGTACCATTCACCCAGCGTCTCGCTGCTCGCATTATAAGACAGGCCCGAAAACATTGTTTTCCGGGCAGTCTCGTAGCAGCGGACTGACGAGGCGGTCGGGATACTCCCGTCTTGCTCGCGTAAGCATCCATATTCCAGACCTACTGATGTGTGAAATACATTACAACATGAAGGACCAATAATATTGCATGAGGTAATCTGCTAAGACCATCAAGTACCTAGATAGTCGACACATGCAGGGTCACCCGTCATGAGGATAGCACAGCCATGGAACCGCTGTTCGACGTGGCTCGCGGCTGGACCTAGCACGGGCCCATCGCTGAATTACTCTTTTAGGGGCCACTTTGCGAGATCATGGACTCAAACCCGGACATAGGCAAACAAGCTACGCACACAGGAACAGCCACATAGAAGATGGCGCATAGATTGAATTCAAGATCGCATGGGTATGGCCTACCGGAATCGGTGGGTGGAGCAATGATAAAGCGGCTGAGCATTGTGCTCATGGTTCATGCCTTGCCCTTCCATCTCCTTTATTAGCTTCTGATGATGTCCCTCGCCTGGCTACTTTGTTCTGCCCCGAGAGTGCGGGCTTGCCGAATCAACTCGTCTCTGTCTTCATCTAGATAGGTCATGTATAAATTCTACGCAGCATTTTAGTGCCCAGCGTACCTTGGCCCAACTAAACCGGAAGCATCCTTGTCCTACAGGTACCTAAGTGCAGGCGCTAGAGGTGTTCTAATTTCTTGGAGCCTACGTAGTTCTGCTGCTGCTGTTGTATACCAGGCTCATGTCTTTACAAACCACCAACCAGTCTGGCAGCCGATTCCACGGGAGTCTCGCTGCGTCTCTACGTTCAAGACTGAAGACGCCTTGTTCAAAAACAGGACCGCATGGATCATCCCGTCAGCGTTCCGCGTTGTCGGGCATAATGCCACTGCTATTCTTGAAACCCGCTAGGTAGTCACGGTATACCGCGCGGATGGATCCATGGGGTGCCTTCGGCTTTGCTGGGAAGCTTGCTTACAGTAACTCCCGTACGTCTAGTCCGGCGATTCTTAGTCATAGATATGAATATGGATAGGGTATAGTCTAACGAGAGTAAAGATGTGCCACAGGCTTAGCAACGATACGTACCCTTTCGCAGAGGAGCAATGGGGCTATTATGTGCATGTGGGCAATGCTCTGGATATCAAGATGAATGTCGAGTTTGGGAGCGAAGCAAAAGGGGGGCTGCTACTGGAGTGCCAATGATAACATTGGAAGATGGGTGTTTCAACGAAGGAAAAACTGCCACAACTGCACGAAGTAGGCAAAACTTCCTCCATCGCGGCATTACCTTGTACTCGTCCAGCTCTTTGATCTCCTCGAATCCTAGGGTTCTCCTTCACGATTGCAGATCGACCGTTCGCGGATCGCGAACCTTTGTCCGATATAGAAGAGACAACAAGTCAACAACCAAGCGGGTGGTACGGGCCAAAGATTACATTTCCAGGCACAACTTTCCGAGAAAAGCCCATCCCGCTGCGCCTTCAGCGCCTTGCGGAGCCGGAACGACGTTATGGCGATAACAAGCCACACCATGAAGTACCCCGTGCTAGCGATTTGAGAAAGCCACTTGAAGACCGTGATCCCTTCGCCGCTGATGTTGATGTAGGTAAGCGTCACGCAGAGGATAGATGTGATACCCAGCGCAGCTCGCGGACGGCCGCGCGAATCGACCTTTGATACCCACGCGGGGATCAGGCCTTGATGAGCCATGGACTGGAGAATGCACGATGCGATGAAGAAACTCTCCGCGGCGATGGCTGCAACGGCAAAGATGATGGCCACGTTGAGGAAGTCCGGGAGGCCTGGTATGCCCGCTTGATTGATTGCGATGATAAACGGAGATGATGCGACGCCGGTGCTACTTCCCAAGAGATTCTTGTTATACGGCGAGATGAGGACCCCAATGAGCGCGACTGAAATGAGGTAGAAAACAGAGACGCGGATCGGAATGAGAAAGACGGCGTGCGCGACGGAGAGCCGCGGTGACTTGGACTCGCCTGCTAGAAATCCGGTGAAAGTGTTATCACCAATTGCTAGGATCGCGAGGAGGACGCTGTTCCCAGAGCCCTTGAAATCGTTCAAAAAGGCGCTGCCGTCTTGCCAGTTTTCTCCGTGGTGGACTGTGCCTTCTGGACCAGCACTGAAGACGAGGACGACACCGACAATGATAAAGATAATCAGGACGAGAATTTTGAGAATCGCGGTGAAGTACTCGAACAAGCCGAAGACGACGTTGGGAAGGCTGAAGATGATGAACATGAGGAGCAGGAATATAGTCACTGCAAACCGTCAACAGAAGCTCAGATAGCGGTTAGGGCTGCATCGACATACACCAAACAGCCTCATAAGCCGAATTCTGAGCCCAGTAGTTAACAATCACAGAGAAGAACGTCGCTTCAGAAGCGATGATAGCTGTCCACCCTATCCACATGGAAAACCCAGCAGCGAAGGCCAAGGCCGGGTCAACGAAGCGATCAGCATAATCGATGAAGTTTCTTGACGTTGGAAATGCGATCGTCATTTCGGAGACGGTGTTTAGCACTGCCCAGACGCAGGAACACACCATTGCAAAGCCCAGGAAGAGAGATCCCGCGCCGCCATCGCGCAGGTTCGATCCCGTTGAGATGAAGAGACCAGCGCCGATTGGCCGCCGAGGGAGATGACCTGAACGCGAGAATCAGTAAGCAGATGAGAAATAAGCACAGGAAACAGATGCGTACATTGATCTGCCTAGGCGTAAAAGCCCGATGGAACCCCGTCTCGTTTCGCGCTGTTGTAACTTGGCCAACTTCACTATCTTCATCGATCGGTGACTGAGAGTTGGTCAGGCCAGCCTTAGTGTCTTTGGCCTGCGACATGTTTAAGATGAATTTGCCAGGTTCGTTGAAAGTTAGGGCTGGTCCGCTGTATCTTTATATCTCCCCGAAATATCAACGCTGTGACGACAAAGGCTCAACCCTACCATCCCAAGAGACTGATACAAGTGGAGATAAAGGGATAAGGAGCATGGAAGGCAGGTCGATGCGCCGCTAATGTTGTTACTCCAACTCATCGTCGATCAGACTTTATCTGTCCGGAGGATGTCTTCATTAGTGGATTGAGCACTATCACCAGAGTTAGAGTAACCATGCCCTACCTACGAAGATGAATGGATTCCTTGAGGTCCTTGAACTGCACTGCAGCGCGATGCGCTGCCTACAATCAATCAGACCATCTCCGCTGCCAACGCTGGCACGTATATAAAAGGCTGCCAGTAGGCCATACCAAAACTCAATTACCACTTTCTTTCTATCTATCTACAAACACCAATCGCCATCATGGGGCCCTCCACGCCCACCACCAAAGCCAAGCCCATTATATTGATAGGCGGCGGCACCTTCGGCACAAGCACAGCCTACCACCTCGCCGTTGCGGGCTACAAAAACATAACCATCCTCGACCGCTTCGCCCTCCCCTCGCTCTGAAGCCGCCGGAAACGACATCAACAAGATCGTCCGCACCGAGTACCCCTCCCCACTATGCACAGAGCTTGCCTCTGACGCACGCAACATCTGGTGCGATCCGCAAGGTCTCTTTGCGGGATTGTACAATTAATCAGGGTGGATCATCGGCGCAACGGAGCGGTCGCTCCCGTTTATACCGACGAGTATGGAGAGTGCAAAAGCGCTAGGCGTTGATCCTCCGAGGCTTGTATCACCCGATGAGATTCATAAAATGTGGCCCGTCATGAATGGGTCTTTTGAGGGGTGGAAAGCGTACTGGAGTCCTAATGCCGCGTAGGTGAGTGCCGGGGAGGGCATTTTGCGGATGGCGAATGGAGCGATGAGGGCTGGTGGTGCAGGGGTAAGGTATGTTTCTGGGGATGCGGGGTACGCGAAGGAGCTTCTTCATAACTCTAGGGGAGAATGTGTGGGTGTGAAGACTGCAGATGGGAGGCGCATTTTGCAGATGAGGTTATTCTTGCGGCGGGGGCTGCTGCTGGGACGCTGCTTGATCGTGAGGGGCAGATTGTGGCGAAGGGGCATGCTGTTGGTCATATACAACTAACTCCGAGTGAGGTTGAAAGATATAAGGGGTTGCCGGTTCTTGAGCATTTGGAAGAAGGTATGTATACAATTAATACCAGCCCTTGGTGGACTCCACGTGTAAGTGTAGGCGATGCTGACGGGTTGGTACTATAGGGATCCTATTTCCGCCTCAAGAAGACGGAATCATGAAAATCGGCGCGGTGTATTTCGTTACGAACTATGCCAAGTCGTTCAAGGGGGTTTCGCTTCCTCGGTATCGATCGGATAACCCTAAGGGTGGGATTCCTGCGCCGGTTGAGGCTCGGCTGCGGAAGTGGATGGAGACGTGCGTGCCTGAGTTGGCGCACAGGGGTGGTTTGAGACGCGGATATGTTGGTATGTTGACATCCATATTCTAAGTTTTATATACGTGCAGGTGCTCATGGTGTTGGTCTTAACGACGGGGACATGGCAGACTACCACTTCCTAATCACGCCTCACCCCGCGCATAAGAACCTGAAACTTGCCATCGGGGGCTCGGCGCACGGATTCAAGTTCCTCCCTTTGCTGGGCAAATACATTGTTGAGATGATGGAGGGCACGCTGGAAGTGGAGGCCTGGCCTTGACGCTTCTGACTTCTCGACGAACCCGCATCCGTCCAAGCCTGAAGATCTGAACGATATTCCGGGATGAGGTGCGCCAGTCAAGAGTTCGCTGTAATCAGATTATACGAGTGTAGATATGTAGCATCTTAATATTTTTCATGGATTCTCCACTTTTATCAGGGCAGGGCTGTGCTTCTCCAACCTCCTGGGACGGGAGGATCAAGATAAGCGCATGACTAGCTTACTTGGGAATGAGGAGTGTTCCCCTCATGATAACCTCGCGGCTTTCGTCTCCAGTCCCCCTCTTCCCCAAAAATGTAACTTCCGTGATGAAGTCCTCGAATTCAAGCATTCGGCGAACTCGCTCGGGTTGTTGGAATTGCAAGAGTATGCCCCTCGCCTAGTTGCAATTTTGTTCCGCATTTCTAACCCTAATCAACGGCAGGGCAACGGCGAAGATGTGACGGTAGTAAGCGCCCTTTCCGGCAGACATGCAAGATAGACTAATCCAAGTTTTAGAAAACAAGCCTTCTTGCGGTGCATGCAAGAAGCGAGGATGGCCCCGCCACTATGGCATCCGCCTCCTATGGGAGCACGAGGCCGAGTCCATGGGCATCACATTCAGTAGAGCCAACACGAAGGCAAAGGATCGAGGTTGTAAGCAGAAAAGAAAGCGCTCGCATTTTCTATTTCCCACGCAATCCAGGGCCTTTCGTTATTGGCTGCATACAACCTCGGATGATATCCGCTGCCTCTATGAGGAGTTCGGCCATGGACCAAGGGGGATGTTTTATGAGGCTGAGATGAATCAGCTTTTCCCTGTAGCACGGCTGCCGGTTCGCGATACCATAATCCTGTTTTCGTTGGTAGACTGTCCGTCCATGGCAGAGGCCGATCGGTTTCTCTTTTATTACTGTGCGCCGGTTACGTCCTAAATAAGTGCTGAGGCAATTTCATGCTAACCATCCTAGTTAGCCATACCTGCACCTTTCGGAAATCGTTAGTCGACAACGAGAACCCGTGGCGATCCGTTGTCCTTCCTCTCTGCTACCAATCCGAAGGGGAATGGCCGTCGCATGGGCGGCGCATATCCTGCGGAATCAGTGTGCGGACCGAGACGTCGCTCGCTATGACCAGTTGGTTCTAGCCCACAAATGCCGCTCTCTTCAGCACCTTAGGAACATGGTACCACAGTTTTCTGGTGATAAGAGAGTTTCGATAGCACAGACCAAATGCGAACGAGACGCTCTGCTCCTTCTTGTGATGTTTCACTGTCTCTTGGAGATCGCCAGCGGGAGTGTTAAGGAGTGGACGTATCATATGAGGGGCGCGCTTCTAATCATCAAATTCTATACCAGTCGAAGCGACATTGTCCGTGAAGTGTTCAGCAATGAGGTGCTGGACCTGATGTACAGTTATTTTCTTGAGAGGGAGATGTTTCTAAGCACGGGCACATGCAGCAGCGAGGGAGAGAAGCGTCTCGACTAATTGGAATGGTCGGCTGAGATCCCTGCCATATTCCCGCATCTCACCCATCGCGGCTCGATGAAGATAAACCCTTGCATGGGTCTTTCGCTCGAGTTACTGGACATCATCTCCTTCATCAGCACGATTTCACAGAGACGATAGTCAAGAAGAGCTCACGGATTCACTCATCTCCAACACCGCGTCGATAGTCTGGAAATGCTCTCCACCGGAAAAGAAGAGACAGGCATCATGACCCTGCATTCCTATGCCTTCCAATCGGCAACCTGGATCTATCTTCACCACGCTCTTGGCTCTCAACCTCACCACAGCTCCATGGGACCCTTCTGGCGTTTCTCCCGTATCCGATGTGGGCGCTATTCATCGCCACTGCATCGTGCTAGAAAAGGACCGGGTGCAGATCCTTGAATGGTTCGCTGTTCTCAATTCTCAATTGCAAGAAGCCCATGAGTAATGTGCCTTCAACATTGGCTGCCGTTAACGCTATCTGGAAGAGGAGAGATTTTGAGAGTGGCGAGGTCTTTGCAAATAGTCGGTTCCGCAGGGGAAGCTATTAAGCCGGTTTGGGTGGCTGCAATAGAGGAGTTGGGGTGGAAGATGCCCTTTACTTAGCAAGACTCAAGGACGGAAGATCTCAAGCGTTCTGTAAGATTCTCACAGAGAAAGAACAAACGTTCTTGCATAGACGAGGAAGGGGCGGGTAACAGCCTCCATGGATGGTACCTTCCTCGCTGGAATGTGACACTCGGATTTCTGCCAGATCAGGAAGGCAGTACTCGGGGCGCGGGGATGATGCAGATAAGGCAAGAGCGATCGATCTCAGCTGGGAAGGCGCGACCACTTCAAGCGCGAGCGCACTTGCCCCAAGATTGCCCAATGGCTTCGGCTGCTTTTGCCTTGTTGCCTTCTACAAACACTGGTATACTTCAGCTACCACGCAATAGCGCGAGGTATCTTGTAGATCCCCGTTGCATTAGCTCAAAGGTTATTGATCTCTGTGGATAAACCCAAGGCTTGTCAAGTTATCGGACTCCGGGGCTGTCTAAATCCAGATGGCCTATATGGGAGAAGAGTCCTCTTCATCTGTTCTTGTGACCGTCATGGCCGAGAGGTTCATGCAGTTAGACAGACGCTCGGACTAACAGCAGGCTCCGGTGACAACGAATTCGCGGGTTGATTCCAGAACTTTTAGAATCTCCTGCGCACTAACACTAATGCAGTTAGAATCTGAATCCAAGTTGGAGGCTTTTGAGAGGACAATGGATGATCGGGTGCCTGGCTGAATACCCATACCCTTCGATTCCTGACTAAAAAGAAATTAGCGCCCGTTCATTGGTCGGTTTACTGTAAAATACGCAGCTTCCCCGACAGTGACCCCGGATTACCAAAAATACGGCTGATTGAACGGTTCCATTTTCTGTGGTGATCCCTCCATTTCTCCTTGCGGCGCATCTCTTCTTGGTGTCTTGAGTCTTAGATTGTCTCTCCTTGACTGGCTCTCCAGACCTCCTCTGCTCCTTCTGTTCGGTGTCGGGTCCTTGTTCACCTCCCTCTCCTTGCCCAACTCACCGTCAGCTGGCCATGCTGGCAGCCCGATCGCATTAATACCCCTATCTATCTCTTGCGCTGACCTGTCGCCCACCACCCCTCGCACCTCCGTGCTACCCCAAACCTTCTTGAAAACGAGCCAGCCGTGCCCTCGAGATCCAGCGTACAACAATGACCACGCTTCTGCCCGAGCGCCCTCGCTCTCAACGACCAACTGCCCCAGTAACCTTCGCCGACGACCACGAAAGCTCCGACGCCTCCGCCTCTCCTTCTCCTTCCACCTCAGTCAGCTCCCGGAGTTTCAACACGAACCCCACGGCCAAATCAGTACCGAAGAGAATACCAATGCAGCGGAAACAGTCCTCTCCTCTGGCGCCCGCCTTTATGGTGTCGGCTCCGGGGAAGGTCATTGTATACGGAGAACATGCCGTCGTCCACGGCAAGGCCGCCATGGCTGCGGCCATATCCCTACGCTCATACCTCCTCGTCACAACCCTCAGCAAGTCACAGCGCACGATCACATTGAACTTCCGCGATACGGATCTGAATCATACCTGGAATATCGATGAATTGCCCTGGGAACTGTTCCATCATCCGTCAAAGAAGAAGTACTATTATGACCTTGTCACTTCCCTCGATACCGAGCTCTACGATTCGATTCGACCTCATGTTGAAGACATCTCCCCCGACGCCCCAGAGGAGGTCCGTAAGATACACAAAGCATCCGCTAGTGCATTCCTCTACCTGTTTCTCTCCTTAGGCTCCCCTCAGAGCGCTGGCGCCATCTACACCCTTCGATCTACAATTCCCATCGGTGCGGGTTTGGGGAGCAGTGCTAGTGTCTGCGTGTGCATGAGCGCTGCGCTCCTCCTCCAGATTCGAACGCTCTCCGGTCCTCATCCTGATCAACCCCCAGATGAGGCAGAAGTACAGATTGAGCGCGTCAATCGGTGGGCTTTTGTTGGCGAGATGTGCATCCACGGCAACCCCAGTGGGGTAGACAACACGGTATCCGCGGGCGGAAAGGCCGTGATCTTTAGGCGTGGAGATTATGCGAAGCCACCATCCGTCGTCTCACTCCCTACGTTCCCCGAACTACCATTGCTCCTCGTCGATACACGTCAGGCCCGTTCTACTGCTGTCGAAGTCGCAAAAGTGGGCAAGCTCAAGAAAGAATGGCCTGTCGTTACCGAGTCTATTCTTAACGCCATTGACAGTGTTACGGCTTCGGCTGAGCAAGTCATTCGAAGTTCTGCAACTGAGGGCTTGTCTGAGAACACTCTCCAACAGCTAGGAACCCTGACCGGGATCAATCACGGCTTGCTCGTGTCCCTTGGCGTATCTCATCCCAGATTAGAACGAATTCGCGAACTCGTCGACTATGCCGATATTGGTTGGACAAAGTTGACCGGTGCCGGTGGCGGTGGCTGCGCGATGACCCTCCTCAGACCCGGCCTCAAGGATGATTCTCTCCAGAACCTCAAATCTCAACTTGACAACGAGAATTTTGGTATCTACGAGACTACACTCGGCGGCGACGGAGTCGGCGTGCTCTGGCCCGCTGTCCTTCGCAATGGCAGTGATGAAGAAGGCGGCGAGGAGATTGACCAGCAAAAGTTTGAAAATGCCATTGGCACCGAGGGCATTGAGCAGCTTGTCGGTGTTGGCGGCGTCCAGGAGAAACGTGAGGGGTGGAAGTTCTGGAAGCGAGCTACTGCCTGACACCTGCCATCTCCACCCAGGTCGCTACATCGGCAGCGCTACAAATACCTCATACGACATGATTTCGCTACATATTCTTCTCCTCTTCTCGAAGACTGACGGTTTCGCTCATAACATTTAATCTACTCTAACCTCCTCTACGTTCACATTGTACAGTTTATAGCCTTATGACAGTGGTCCTGCATACTTCTCTTCGATTTCCCTGATTATTTCCTATTTCATTTATTCACTTGTCATTTTTCTGTCTTTGCATTTGGTTGTGGGGTTGTCGGTTCTGGATTCGATTGTGTGGGCATTGCATGTATGATGAATGGGAAGAAACTCGAAAAGAAGCCTTACTGTCGTAGTACTACACGAATATAATACCATTTATTGCATATACTAAGTCCTTGCCATGGGGATATGTGAAGGTTGAGTCAACCAGTCTGTTTCATATCTCCATAAATCGTATATATATATATGTCGTGTCACTCATACAAGACTCAGTCTAATAAACCAGCAAGTATGCAAATGATAGATATATCATACAGTCATGAACCACATCCTCATCAATTCCAATCCAATCCAGATCCATAAATAACCAATTACCCCATGGTAGTCTCCCACCCCTTCTCAATCATAACATCCATCCAATAAACATCCCTATCGCCCCCATCCATCCTCCTCCAAACCTCATTCACCAGGTCCAAACAAACATTAATCGGTTTCGGCGGCAGGACATGCAAGAAGGAGGTTAGGCGGCCGAGGATAAACCTTCGCGTCCGACTAACTTCCAATGCGTGCGAGGAGATGCAGGGGCCGTAGCCGGAGGCATTATCGGTGTCGTTTTCGACGTCAGAGGTGGAGTTGGGTTCCAGGGTTGGGTTTGTGGGGAGGGACGGTTGAGGAGGCAAGCGGAGTTCGGAAGATGATGCGACGAGGAGGAGGGGTTGAAGGCAGCGCGTGCGCGATTCGAGAGGAATGGATTTTAGGCGCGAGAGGGTTGTCAGGGCGAATTCTGTGAGCCAGGTGTCGTGGTAGGATTGGGATTGGGATTGGTCTTGGGCGGGATTGTGGATATGGGAGGAGAATCCATTAGGCCAGAGGGTTGAGAGTGTGGTGTTATTTGGAGGGAAGTTGGCGAGTTGCGGCATGGAGGCTGAGGCCGTGGATCGTCGGCTAGGCGAGTTGTGGTGATGATACTGTGGGACGGGGAGTCGGCGTTGTAGTAGATCAGGAAAGGCACGGTAGAGCTGCAGCAGTCCTGTGCAGCGGTATACTTCGGCCATTGTGAGGAGATGCCAGACGGGGGTTTCGTCATCGCCTGGGGAGACGATCTCCGCCTCCGTGGGATGGGCGAGGGAAAGTAGACGTTCTTCAAGCTCCTGGGCTTTCTCGAGGGCGATTTGCGCTTCCGCGATATCCGATTGAGAGGTGAATTTGCGGGACCTGATGCGCTTCCGTTCGGCCCTGACTAGACGGCCGGCTTCTTGGACGGTAAACTGGGTGTTTCGCGCAATGCCGGTCCACGGATGGGGAACGCGCTGCAGGACGAGGGATTCCGCTGTGTTGGATGGTGTTGGTGAGGCTGCAAGGACGGCGGCGTCGTCGGCGACGAAGGAGAGGAGCATTTCCCAGTATACCAGGGCTTCTTCAAAGAATTGGTAATTGTTGCCGCGGTTTGTTGGGTTGGAGGGTTTCGCCAGAGCCGCGCTATCGAGATGGCGTCGTAAGTGGTTGAAGAAGGAAATGCCGAGATCTTTAGGGTCGTGCCAGCTGGCGGTTTGGCCGAGCATGAGCAGGGCAAGGAGGGACTTGTCGTCCATGGCGGTCTCATTGCTGATGATCTCGATGGCCTCCTTGCGCATCTTTTTGCCCATTGGCCCGAACTGTGGGAAGTCGTTGACGAGGGTAGCCGCAGCCATACTTTGCATAGTGCGGCACATAGCTAGAGAGGAGCCCCAGAGGCGAGAGACAGTGGTACGAAAGGGATTCATCTGACTGTCATAACTAGAGAAGAGAGCAGCGACTTCCTTGAAATAGTATTCGATCAGAGTCCAGGAAGGGTTGTTTAGAGGCTGCGGAATGGAAGTAAATGTCTGAGGGGCCGGACGCACAGGCGAGCCAGATGGCGGGGGATAATGGCGGACAATCGTAGACGGGTCGAAACCTGGGAAGCCGCGAGATTGGTTCTGTAGCACAGGAGCTGCTAACGAAAAGAAGGCCCAAGGATCCGAGTCTAGACTAGCTGGCGAGCCGAATTCCATACCGGAAGCATCAGGTGGCTGCTGTCTAGGAGATATGGCTGATGGCGGCGACTGGGGGCAAAAATCGACCAGTTCTGGTAGTGTGTCCGGCTGTTGAAGATCCCAAAGGTCATCGCATAGCGCTTTGGTGCCATCTACCAGGCCGCCTGGGTCGGGCAGATTGCAATCGTCCGGGACCAGCGGAGACCGGGGATCCAGGTCGAGGTAGTTGAGGTTCTCCAACTCCGTATCTGGTCGACGACGAGATGATTGGATCGATCTTCTAGGCGAGCCTTCGATGCGTATGCTATATTGGGTATGATCATTGTCGGTGGTTGGCTCCAGGCCACCATCTTTCGAGGGCTGATTTGTGACCCAGCGCAGCGCTTGAACGTATCCAGGACATTTTACGCCCAGGCGAGTACAGCGACTGCAATGCGGCTTTTCTTCCCCGCATTTTACCTATCCAAATAAGTTAGTGGCTATTCTAGTTCCAGACCAAGCTAGGAAACTTGAGCGGCACGAACTCGCTTGCTCTTACACCTCGCACACCCGTTTCGGGATTTCTTGACGCGACGCATCGTTATCCAAAGGAAAACGTAGCCAAATAGGGAATGGAGATAAAGAGAAAAGAGAAAATCATAGCGATGAAGGAAGGGGAGAAAGAGGAGAAAGAGGAGAAGATCGGAGAGAGGAGAAGATCTCCAATCGGTGGCAGCAGAGATAGGCTACAGAAGCCGTGATTGGCACGGGGAACGCTCGGAAAAGGGAGCAGGGCTTGGAGACTTCGGCTGAGGGCCCACCAGCTGTCAGATAAGAAAGATAGCTGATAGTGGCTGTCGAATTGGTGGTCGAGACTGAGATCGGTGAGGGGAAAGAGAAATGGTCAAGTTGAAGTTGTCCAGATCGACCGTGACGAGACCGCAGCCACGGGATCATCGTTTAAGGTTTCATTCGATAACTGACAGCATCTAAATCGCCCCAAGAACCAGATGTAGATTGAAACCCGGGTTAGAGTCAGTATAGCGATTGTCTTTAAAATGTCTGTGATTGTTGCTTTGATATTGTTTTGATGCCTCAGGCAGTACCCCCACCTCGACTTCACCAAATTCATCAACACAGCATCTTCAACTGCGCTTGACTCCCAGCACCTCTCATTTTGCACAATCAAACCTAAAGTAAACCCACCATGGTAGGGAAATACTCGTCAGACCCAGAATGGGCCTCCGTCCAGCCCATCCCTCTTAATGATGGCTCCGAGTCCGGCGTTATGCCTCTGGCCTCCATCGCCTACAAAGAAGACTACCTCGAGGCGACCTCATATCTTCGCGCGGTTATGGCCGCCAATGAACTGTCCGAAAGAGCTTTGAGGTTAACGGAAGATGTTATCTCTATGAACCCCGCCCATTATACCGTCTGGTGGGTTATCCTCCCGCACGGTTCTGGACTACGACTGAACCGAACAGGATATACCGCGCCAAGATTGTCTTTGCTTTGGGAAAAGATCTTATCGAGGAGCTAGAATGGCTGAACAGGTTCTCTTTGAAGTACCTGAAGAACTACCAAATCTGGTGAGCAACAAGCACATTCCGGGTTGACGCCGGGCGGACGTACTCACGAACTCGATCAGGCACCATCGCCAGGTTCTGGTCTCCTCACGAGAGCACTTTCCCACTCTCCCACCCAAGGAGATGGACTTCCTCATGGAAATGTTTGCTCAAGACTCTAAGAACTACCACGTCTGGACCTACCGGCACTGGCTAGTCCGCCACTTTGAACTATGGGACTCTCCCCGTGAGATCGCGGATGTCAACTCCCTCCTCAACTCAGATGTGCGAAATAACTCTGCTTGGAATCACCGTTACATGCTACGCTTTGGTCCGCGCAGTGACCAGCCTGACAGCGGTATGGTCAATGCCCATGGCCCTCCTACCGAGAAGGGCCGCCTTGCCGTTGTGGATGAGGACTTGGTTGATGAGGAGCTGCGGTACGCCCAGGAGCAGATTATCCGCGCGCCGGAGAATCGGAGTCCCTGGTCTTATGCACGGGGAGTTTTGCGGGCAGCCGCTCGACCCCTCTCAGAGTGGGCCGAGTTTGCGCGGAAGTTTGTTGTAGACAAGCGCGACGACGAGGGCAACATCGTGGACGTCGAGGTGAAGAGTAGCCATGCGGTGGAATTGCTGGCAGATGTATATGCAGAAAGCGCTGCGCAGGATGCCATCCGGATGCTGAACCTCCTGAAAGACAAGTACGATCCAATTCGGAGGAACTATTGGGACTATCGCATTCGGGCAATTACGGCAGAAGTATCAATTTCTGCATGATCCAGCATCAGCAGGCTCTGACAATATGTGCCTTAGATCCCGCATTCGTGAAATCTCAAACCAATGAAGATTATGTGAATTATACGCCAACAGTAAACAACCCAAAATGAAAACGCCCGAAATGAATCATTCTAGTTCTCAGTCCCCCAGCCCTCCTTCAGCATCGTTCTCCATTCTACAGCCCCATCAATCGTGACGTTACTTCCACCACAAACCACAATCACCACTCGGCTCTCCGGTCCCAAATCGGGCACCAGCTCCTTCAACCTCGACTGCAACGGGTTCTTTGACGTCGTCTCATTCAAGTCCTTCAACTCCTCATCCTCATTCTCCCCAGACGACAACCGATCATCCCCGTATCCCTCGTCTACCACCCTTTTCCGCTTCTTCGTCGCCTTGCTCTCAACTCGACTAGCATCACCAACCGCAGCCTCTACACACACCCCGCAAGCTAACTCAACCAGCACCCGCTCATCATCCACAAGACGAAGCACGCCCCGCGCCGCATCCGCATCAGACAATACAGTGCTGTGCACCTTCACGCCCTCCGGCGGGTCCATCGCATACTGCAGCGTCCGCTCAGATACCCGAATCGCACCAAGCGACGTCGCCTGCGACGTGATCTTCGCCAGACTAACCAGCTCACCCTGAGCCACGGCCGCAGCCAGCGAATCCGTTCCGCGTGTTTCAACGGCAACGAGGTGTGTAGGTCGAGCTTGGCCCTTGATTTTCTGTGTTTTCTTTGAAGCCTCAATATGTCGCCGCCGCCGCTCAAGACCCATCACCAGACCGTTCAACAGCCCCCCACCACCAACACTGCAAACGATCGCGTCAACGGGAAGAACCATCTCGTCGTGCCCATTCACACTGTCATCTTCACCCGCAGTAAGCGCAGGAACCTGCTCCACAAGCTCATCGATAACCGTGCTGTTCCCCTCCCAAATCGCCTCGTTGTCGAACGGGTGCAGGGCGATCTTAACAACCTCCTCACCCTCCTCACCCTCCTCACCCTCCTCAGCAGACTCCTCCTGCATCATAACAACATCCCGCATATACTCCCCCGCCTCAGCAAAGGTCTCCCCAAACCTCACCACATCCCTCGCCCCCGCCTTCACCAACTTCTCAACCATAAGCTGTTTCGTGGAAACCGGTACAACAACCGTACACGGAAAACCCAGCGTCTTGGCCGCGCACACAGCAGCAAGACCCGCATTCCCGCCGGACGACGCGAAGAAGTGGATTCGTTTCCCCGCGTTAGACGGGTTATTCAAGTGCGAGAGGATCTGGGCGCCCATGGCGCGGGACTTGAAGGAGCCGCTTGGTTGCGTGTTTTCCATCTTCAATAGGATGCGGCAGCCGGCGAGTGACGAGAGGGAGCGGGACTCGAGGAGGGGGGTGCGGATCCAGGGGGTTTTGTAAGTTGGGTGGTTGGAGGTTTGGTTTGGGGATTGAAGTTCAATGTCTGGTTGTGGTTCTGATTGTGCGTGGGAGAGGGTGCTGATTGTTGTTGGTGGCATGGTGGTTGTGAGGCTGATGCTGCCCATTGTGATGGTTTGGTTCTATTGATGCAATGTGAAATCTGTTGAATAACTCGAAATGATGATAATGTTTGTTGGATGGTCTTATTCAATGCGAAATATAATGAGAATGATAATAGACCGTTCGTTGTTGGTAGTATAGTCGACCCTCAGGTACAACGGAAAGAAGTATATAATCGCAACTTAAGCGAGGAATCAGAAAACCAACCTTACACCCAGATCCTACCCTATTATATTATATTACACTGATTGACCTAATATTACATCAAGTCCAAGCCCTACTAAACAAAAATCGTTATACAATCGGAAACTGCCTTCCCGATCCTACAGTCCAGTTTGCCGCGGGAAATGGGAGTGTGGGTTTTCCGCCCCGATATCTATCATGTAACAATGTCGCATATCAGACCCAGACGCCCCTCAGTTTCCCGCTGATAGCCATAACCTTGTGGACTTGGTCTGGAACACGGACCACGGTTCACTTTGTGTCATTGGTTTGCGCATGACGTTAATTTTTGGGTTTGGTTGGTTGGTGCTTTGGAAAGGTAGAGTCGAGTTACTTTGGGAGCACGGCTCGCCTCCCGATACCAGAAGGAAGGAATCGTTACTTTTGGTTCGAGATTGGCAATGGCTTTTCTCAGACGAGTATTTATCGATCGCGATAAAGGAGCGGGTTATGGCGAGTGCTCGCGCACGCGCCCCGGGGTCCTTATCGACCCGCCTGACAATGCACAGCGATAGACTTAGCTCTCGACTATAAGAGGTTCAAACAAAATCTTCTTCTTGATTTCCTCGCCGTAATCCGGGTTCGAAGCATATCCCGCATCCGAGAGGGTCCGTTTCGCAGGGTCGACTCGGAAAAGGTCAAGGACCTCCTTGGACTTGTTTGGCATGAATGGCTGCAGTAGGATTCCTGTGATGCGCATGGACTCGGCGACGTTGAAGAGCACGCGCTGGTGCTCCTCCGGGTTCCGCCATGGTTCTGAGTTGTGGAAATACTTGTTTGTCTATGGGATGGGGGTCAGCTGATGGGGCTTAACTACGAATTGCCGAGCGGACTCTGCGTACCTGTAAGACTACAGTCATGATCTCTTGTAACGCGGCGCGGGGGTTGAGATTCTCCATGTGCTTCGCTACCTTCGTGGATAGCTGCTCGAGCATTGCCTGGTACTGCTGATCGACGCGCGTGGGCTGGGAGGTGCCGGATACGGCATTCACAATGTAGGTCCGTAATTTTCCCTTTGCGCAGCCAATGGTGCGGTGGGCGATGTTGCCGATTCCCTGTTGGAGGTATTTCTTGTAGTCGCGGATGATGAACGAGTTATCGTAGTCCGCGTCTGACGCAAGGCCGCCCTGGAATGCGAGGAAAAAGCGCATCGTGTCAACTCCGAATCGATCGATCGCGAAGAAGGGATTGACAACGTTTCCCGTCGACTTTGACATTTTCGCGCGGTTCATCGTCCAGTGTCCGTGGACGAGGACGTTCCGGGGGATCGGCAGATCAAGAGCCATGAGGAATGCTGGCCAATATACACAGTGGAATCTAATTTTGTGAGCCTTGTTCGCTTACCTTGTTCAATTCTCCCTTGAACACTGCTTACCGAACAATATCCTTGCCAACCACATGAACGTCTGCAGGCCAACCAAGACGGCCACCCTCACCAGGCGGAAAGGGATACCCAGCTTTCGTCAGATAATTGACTAGCGCATCCAGCCAAACATAGATTGTCTGCGTATTGTCACTTGGGACGGGAACACCCCAGGTCAATCTTTCCACCGGTCGAGAGATAGACAGATCGGGAAGTCCCGCGGAGACTGATTTGATCACATCACCAGCGTAGTGCTCCGGCGTGATAAAACCAGTTTTGTACAATTCTAGTAAGCGATCCTGGAACGCCGACAGGCGAAAGTGGTAGTTTGTTTCAGAGGACCACTCGACCTCTTTGCCGGTCTCGATAGAAGTCTATTTGGGTAAGCTTGCATTCAATACAAGAACGGAGGTCGTACCATTCTCTTCTTCCCAGTTGACGGGTCCAACGAGAGATGCACTTGGGACTGAGGATAGAACGTCTCGTCACTGACAGAGTACCACCCCTCGTGCTTCGCGTTGTATATATAGCCGCGATGTTCCAGCATTTCCTGCCCAGCTCGTAAGCATCACAACCGTCTCGCAGTATTTGTGACATACCCAGAAGTACTGAACGGCCTCTTTATGCGCAGGGTCCGTCGTCCGAATAAAGTGATTATAGTCCATGTTGGCGGCTCGAGCCAACTCCTGCGTAGCATCAGTATATTTGACCAAGGGATAAAGTATTGGTGGCTGACTTTGAAGGTCTGGCAGTTCCTGTCGCAAAAGGCTTGCGTATCTATACCCGCGGCGCTCGCGGCCTGTTGGATCTGTTTCGGGTCAGAAACTCATTCGTTGCGCCGGAAAAAATCCCAATTGACAAACCTTCATGCCATGCTCATCTGTCCCGGTGAGCAGCTGTGCCTCAGTATCTCCCAGAAGCGTCCGCCATCGTTTCAGTACGTCCGCAATGACCATTGTGTATAGGTGACCGACGTGAGGGGCTAGGACAAGTTTGCAGTCAGCAATCAGTACACAGTTATGGAGTGCAAAGATATCGAAATACCGGCGTTGACATAGAAGATAGGAGTCGTAATGTAGTAGGGCTTAGTCGAAGCACCCCCGGAGGTGGTCGCATACCGACGCGGATACCGAATGGTCGGCGTGACCTTGCAAGAGGCGCATTTCCACGACGAGCGATGCGAGTATAGCAGCTGATTAGCCCATGAGAGGGCGCGAAAGCCTCCTCTCAAGCTCGCCATTGACAGAACTGGTAGATCGCCGTCGAAATCGAGAGTTGGTGAACGATGGGGTGACTGCGGCCGCTCGGAGGTTTTGTTTTCTCCGCGTGGCCCAAGCTTCTTTTTTCTTGCCTTCTGCCTGCGGACTTGCTTTCCACCTCGACACTCCCACTTCCACCCTACGGCCTTCAGCAAAGGAGCCCTCGAGTTTGTCCTACTGCTGAACGATACACGTCTTTCTACAATTATCCTATCCGCGCAATCTCACAGCGAATCCGCCAGCGACGATCCATCAGCAACCATGGCGCCTACTGAGGATGTTTACGCAAAGGTCTCAACCGACGGTATGATCCTTTTTCAGAGCTCTTGAAAGTCAGTCATTGACTAGTGATTCTTCAGCGGCCACCGAATTCGTCCAATCCTTCTACCCCGCCCTCCAGTCCAACCGCGCCGTAATCGGCTCGTTCTACAGTACCCCTCCATCTACAATTGTGTTCAACGGAAATCCGGTCGCCGATGGCAATGCGGTTCAAGAAATCTTTGCCAACCAGATGCCGCCAGCGCACTACGAGGTGCAATCATTTGATTGCCAAATCATCAACAAGCAATATCCGACAGGCGCAACCGGGAGACAACCGGACCCCAAGAAAGACATCTCGATTTTGATTATTGTTAGCGGATACGTCAGATACGGAGAGTCTCGCGACCTGCCCCAGCGCGGCTTCAGCGAGACTTTTGTTCTCGTGCCGAATCCTTCCAACGAGGGGCCAAAGGGAAAGCGCCGGCAGTGGCTCATTCAAACACAGAACTTTCGCCTGGTTGTTTGAGCTACGAGTATGCTTAGCAGCGCAGCAGGCGAACAGAGTTGGGGATGAACAATAAAGATACCATATGTTGGATTGGGATACAGACTTGGGAATCATACAGCATGCTTTGAAGACGATGAAACAAGACCACCAGGGGCACCACCCCCAACGATGACGATTTACGATTGACGACGCGACATTACTCTTCGGGTCCATTCTTTCTTTCTTGGACAACTTCACCGCACTTAGCTAGACGACTTTGGCGGATTGCGAAGATTGACACGAATTCGTTCAAGAAGTTCCTCTCGCGTTGCTTTTCGATCAGGCATCAGGCCTCGCTGCTCGCTGTTAGCATGTGCGCACTACTGGGCTTGGAAAATGGGACATACAGCGCGAAGCCACCGGCGCATCTCATCAAGTGTCCAATTCGCAGGGTCTTCTTAAAAGTCAGCTAGATTTGGATTATATTGATCGGAGCACCTGCCTCCTTTGGGATCAGATTCAGCCGGGAACATTTCGTTACCCCAGATTGCCCAAGCCGCCGCTGCAGTGACCATTCCTGCGAAACCTGGTTCGTCGTTAGAGAATGGATTTTTAGAACGGATGCATTGCTTGAAGGATACCTAGAAATAGGTTCTGAACGTTTTGTTAGTCATTGCTAGAGGGATACTGGATAGAGGAGTACCTTAGAATTCAATGCACGATCTAACGGCGTCGGCATTTTTAAAAAGTTTTCGATGCGAGAATTGTACTCATAAGATTAAGAATTCGTAAGAGTAAATTGAATTCTGGACATCTGGCAAGTATTTCAAACTGCCCTATAGATGCATGGAACGAACGATGGTTGTGACGCTGCCTAGCGCACCGCCACAGAAAGCTTTCACATGATAGAGAATCTTGGCATAAGTCGCGGGAAGCAATAATTAGTAATTATGCAGTACAACGCATGCACCGCCGCAGAGCGCTAAGGGCTTTATCCCGCCAACCCTAGCCCGATTGGGACGATCCCACAACAACCCGCCCCAGAGCTCTCGGCCCGCGGTCATCGAGACCGCGATTGAGCTTGCCTTCTTCCTATCCAAAGACTCTTGACGATTATCACTTCCACGTCGCCAATCATATCTGCCCATCATGCCTCGCGAAGTTTCCGACATCAAGCAGTTCATTGAGATCTGCCGCCGCAAGGATGCGTCTTGTACGTTTCCCCCGAACTTGAGCCTGAGCTTGGAGACGGAGATGGAGATGGATGATGATGCTGGACCGCACCTCCGAGGGATTGTTAATGATGAATGAGATGGATGAGTTAGCTAATTGGGGTGTTTATCTAGCTGCCCGCATCAAGAAGAACCGCAAGTCCCAGCAGACTAAGTTCAAGGTCCGCTGCCACCGCTTCGTCTACTCCCTCGTCCTGAAGGACTCCGACAAGGCCGACAAGCTCAAGCAGAGCCTGCCCCCAGGTGCGTCATCTCGCGGTGTATACTGCCGCTCCCCGCATCTCTGAAGTTATACAAGGACATCACGATTTGTGGCGGTGGAATGCGGCATGATTCAGGGGATACATACTAACGTTTGTCAATCTACAGCTCTCAAGGTTGTCGACGTCTCCAAGGGTGACAAGAAGAAGGCTCTGTAAGCGCTTCATCACGGATAAACGGAAGATGAAATCGTCTTGAGAATGGTTCATGGGATATTATCGGAGCATGACTACGGATACCCGTCGACCGTCTTAGGGATCGATGAACGGCATGGATGCTTTTGTGGGCCGTCACCGGGATCGTCAATATCCACCTACCAGTGCATGATTGAACATTTCGGCATCTGGCTTTGTTGGTTTACGCCAAGCGGCAGCCAACTAGGCTAGATGACCTGCATTTTCCGACTTCAATATGGAATGGCTTGGTCGGGGCTTTCTGTCTATACAATAATGAAGAGACAAAAATAAAAACATCGGAAAACATCCAATCTTCTGGGAATTGCAGTTGCAGATATCCTGCTTCTGGCCATGGTCTAATTTCTAAGTATCGGTATGCAGAACAGTCGTAAAGTCGTATAAGCAGAAGGCCGAGATTAAAGCGGATGGATAGCGACCATGGTCCGCCGACTCGTTTACCAGGAGCGACTTGAAACTAGCCCGGGAGGATTAGGCTGTATATCCGTCTTGGCATGGTGTTTCGAGTTCTCATCCACCGCCTCCCCCAAATTCCACCCCCGCCGATCACTTTCCTTGCTCTTCAATAATGCCGGCGTCAAGGGGTCATCGACCCTCAGAGTGGGCTGCAGGAGTGAGAGCCTGATGAGCCAAGCGCTTTTGTCGTGGCGGCCACTGTCACTCGCTCCCAAACCTCAAGGATGCATACCTAGCCCTACCCAGGTGGCAGGAACAACTGCAGCCTAATCCTGCATCCTATTAGCGCTTCCCTGTCCCTGTCCATGTCGCTTTCTGCAGGCTAATACCGAGGAAAATCCGGGGGAGTGAATGGCACTCAAGACGGAGTCAAGAGAGGGGAGTTCTACACCTCAATATACGCCGTACCTGGCGTCCTCGAATCACGACACCCGCACTTCTAGAACCGCACATCATTTCTATACTTGTCACGGCACAGTACTCTCATGGAACGAGCTCCGTCTCCATCGCCTGTCAGGGGTGTGATGGATCCGTTTCAAGGTTGTCCTTCCCACACCGAATGTTCGATTCTCGTTGGGCAAGGGAGCGCCCTCGGCCCGTCAAACCGGCTGCATTGGGAGATCGTCATTGGTATAGATTGGTGTGGGCACTGGCCTTGTTGCCGCCTCGCCCTCGCAGCCTCCTGACTGAGCATCGATTGTTCCTTGTCAGGTAGTACGATTATTGTGGGGTGTGGCTTAACTCAAAACCAGCCAAGACCCTGAAAGTCTACGGTGTGGATTGTGATCGGGAGATATCTCCTGTACGGCACATCTTGAAACAGCCTGAATGGTTGTTGGGATGGTCTCGACCATGGTTGTTCCATGCATCTTTCATGCGGTGCAAAATAGACCATTGCACCTTGGGACGTTGGGTAGCATCGCGACACGGACAGGGGAATGTGTTCGTGCAGAAAAAAAGCCGTCTTTGGCTGACTGCCAGGAACCCAAACATATTGCACCCCCGCCACAATGCTGAAGAAGCGGATCTGGTGATACGCTGACCCCTGCAGGGTGTTTCCGGCTAAACTCTTCAATGCGCTTGCTCCCAGTCTCTGACAGCTGAGGCACGGCCTCCCTGCAATCTAGGGTAATATGGATACTCGGCTGTTCCGCATAAAGTACGGACTGGGGAAAGGCGCTCCGTACCGAACATCTATATAAGAAGCCAGAAAGACCCTTGCTACTGCTCTCCTCGTTGACATCAACCCTCATTCACTCTTTCTCGCCATCCCATTCTTCTCCAAACCTCTGGCAGGTATTCCTTCATTCCGGATTTGATATCCTACACTTCGATCATGGCTTTCTCCAAGATTGCTACCCTTGCCGGCGTTCTCGCCTCTGCTGGCTTTGTTGCCGGTCACGGTCATGTCACGGGCATGACCATCGACGGCGAAGAGTACGTTGCCTACCTCCCAGACAAAGGGATATCATGTTGACTGACCATGGTCCAGATACGGTGGATGGCTTGCCGACAGCTATTACTACCAGGACAGCCCTCCTGACAACTACGGCTGGACCACTACCGTGACCGACAACGGCTTCGTCGCTCCCGACTCCTTCGGCAGCGACGACATCATCTGCCACAAGGGCGCCACCCCTGGTGCACTCTCTGCTCCTGTTACGGCCGGTAGCAGCATTGATATTACCTGGAATACCTGGTAAGCAGACCCTAAGTACATTACAAAGTCTCCGTATATACTAAATATCTGCGCAATTAGGCCGGAGTCACACAAAGGGCCCAGTATGTTACACTATTGCTATTCCCCCCTTAATGTGGTGTATAGAAGTCGAAAAACCTCAAAGGAGCGGACGTCGTGATACACGTCACGTGACCCATATGCATACCACTTCACACGAGATAGAACCCTAAACTGACCGTTCTTTTCTCTACCTAGTCATCAACTACCTCGCCAAGTGCGACGGCGACTGCTCCCAAGCCGACAAGACCTCCCTCCAATGGGTCAAGATCCAGGCCGACGCCATCGTCGACGCCTCGACCAACACCTGGATCACCGACGAGCTGATTGAGAACAGCTTCACTACCTCGGTGACCATTCCCTCCTCCATCGCCGACGGCAACTACGTCCTTCGCCACGAGATCATTGCCCTCCACTCCGCTGGCTCCGAGGGTGGTGCCCAGAGCTACCCCCAGTGTCTTAACCTTGTTGTCAGCGGTGGTGGCAGCGCGAACCCTACCGGCACCCTTGGCACCGAGCTCTACACCTCTACTGACGATGGTATCATCTTCGATATCTACTCCAGCCCTAGCTCTTACCCCATGCCTGGTCCTGAGCTCTTCAGCGGTTAGATGGGTTTGGCTGAGTAGTTGGACCGTGGCCATTATATTGAGAAAATCTGGCGACAGATCTGGTGACGGGTGGTTCTGGCTCTTGGGATGAGCTTGCATTACTCAGGTAGTTGATTGTCCTTGCTTTGACCATGGTCTATCCCGTTCAAATGTATATATTGCTCTGTAACCAATTCACATCTACTGATCCTTGATCAATAACATTCCCTCTCGGCAATCCTGGTCTTCCTACGGACCACACTATGAGGTTCGGATCTTACATAGTTGCTTCACCTCTGATCCGACGAGAAGCAGTTAGGGCGGATACTTTGGCCGCGTACGAAAAGTTTCCTGGCGATTGATCTGGATAAGTGAAAGATTTCCGGTGACTACTTGTACCGATACTGCCTCCCTATCTCCCAAGTGACAGATTGTGGCTTATTCTTCCGGATAATGCGTGAATAAATAACTTGGAATGTCCACGGGTGGTATAAGAAAGGGAGCTGCTAATTTGACCATGTCCTGTTAAATGTAATCGCGCTATATTATAGGCCCTCTTTAGGTACAATACAGATAACACCAAGTCCTGAGCGCGGAGAACCGTTTGACCATGCTGGATTACTGGAGTATTATCTTTGACGGACGTAGTATATAGTTTAATAATGTATTTAGGGATCGGATTATGGTAGGGCCTTATCAAGACTGTTCCTTGCAAGGTAAACATGTACCAACTACGGAGTAGGTAGAGGTCAATATCATGAATCGCATCTTTAGCACGAGGAAATGTCATGGAAAGACGTTAAGCTAGCTTCGTAGGAATAGAGCCTGTTCTATATACACTGGCAGAAGAATCAAGATAACTGATACAAAGTTGAAGACAAGTAACCCGAAAGAATCATTATAAACATACACACTATTCGGTTCTATAGAAACCAGAGGATCAACCATCCCTCTTCTCCTCATTCGTCCCCTTCGGCTCCTTCGCCTCCTCCTCAGCCTTCTGCTCCTGATACCTCGCCTTCCAGAACCTCTCCATCATCCCCCCAAGCACAAGCTTATCCAACCAGCGGACAAGCCCAAAGACAAACCAGCCCCAACCCCAAAGACTTACGCCCATGAGACTAGCAACAAGGACAATCGGCCCGAGAATCAAAATCGAAAGCAGAGCCCAAACCAGCATCGCAACAGCCGCAAAGAGCAGCGTCCCCGCAACAAACAGCACAAATGGGATTCCGACACAAATCAGTTGCGCAATCACGAACGTCGACGCGATCGGGTGCTCCACTGAGGCCTTGTAGATCGCTGCCTGGCGCTCAGGTGGTAAGAGCCAGTTGACGAATCGGCGAACGGCGGCTTCGAAGACGTCGATTCCGCGCGGGACGAGGCCCTTTAGCCATGCAATGAAGTTGCTCCACATTTCGGTGAAGGAGGGCATCGTTACGTTGTTCTTTTGGCTTGTGGGTGGTTCGTCTTTGGGGAATGTACCGGGAAGACTGGAGGATGCGTCTGAGACGGTCTTTTGGGCTGTTCCGGCGGTCTGGTTCACGGTGTTTTGGGCTGTGTCGGTGACTTGGGAGACTGGGGCGCCGGCGGCGCTGACGCCCGAGGTCACGGTGTTGAGGGTCATTCTGGTTGATCCCCACATGAATCAGTGGGTGGGGTTGGAAGTGTGAAAGCGAAAAGTTGAGGCGAAGAAGAGAAGAAGGAGGAGGAGGTGGGAAGGAATGGTGTTGTTGACTGCCAAGTTATATAGAAGGCGTGGCTGGATGACGTAGGTAGTGCATATAACGGCGCCTGCTATAGATAGATCATACTTGGTATAGATTATGCAGGGAATAAATCGAGATAGTAGTACTCGATCCACGAGGCATAAATGACAACGGCCTTTGAGCTAAGGCATCATTCTTCAACGGTCAAGACTCAAGATTAATAATTGTCTGAGGAGAAGTGGGACCGTTCTTTACGTCAATCCACAGCTATAAATCATTCCCCTCACCCAGACAACTGAAGCTTCATCCCGCCCGTCCGTATCCGAATTTCTTCCGCTACACTTTTTTTCTTGCTAGCTCTCAATTGACTTCGCAGCTCTTCACGATGGCTCCCTCTACCCAGAAGCAATGGTCCGTCCAGAACCTCGAGCAGGACTTTGACGGTCTCAAGTACGAGGACGCGCAGGTCCCCTCCGTCGGCGACAACGAGGTCCTCGTCAAGCTCCATGCCGCGTCCCTCAACTACCGCGACTTGATCATCCCCAAGGGTACGTACGCTCCTAAATTCTCAATTCAGCTTCAAATCAAGCTAACCACTTCCCAATCCTCACAGGAAAGTACCCCTTCGCCCTCAATACCCCCGTTGTCCCCGGTTCCGACGGTGCCGGTGAAGTCGTCGAGGTCGGATCCAAGGTCACCCAGTTCAAGAAGGGCGACAACGTCGTTACATTGTTCAACCAGCTGCACCAGTACGGCCCTGTCGACTTTGCTGCTGCTGGCTCGGGTCTTGGCGGTGCTGTCGATGGTACTCTTCGCCAGTACGCTACCTTCAACGAGAACGGTGTCGTTCGGGCGCCCAAGAACCTCAACTACCTTGAAGCGAGCACCTTGACTTGCGCTGGTCTGACTAGCTGGAATGCTCTGTATGGATTGAAGCCGCTGCTGCCTGGCCAGACCGTCCTGGTGCAGGGAACTGGTGGTGTCAGTATTTTTGCTTTGCAGGTATGCTCTTCCCCTGACCAAAAACGAAAAGGTGCAATACTGATACTTTATCTAGTTTGCCAAAGCCGCCGGCGCAACGGTGATCGCCACGACGTCCTCCGAAGAAAAGGGCAAGCGCCTCAAGGAACTCGGTGCCGACCACGTCCTCAACTACAAGACCCAGCCTAACTGGGGCGAGATCGCGCGTGGCCTCACCCGTGACAACATCGGTGTCGACCACATCATCGAAGTCGGTGGCTCCGGAACCCTCGAGCAGAGCTTCAAGGCCATCAAGTTCGAAGGCGTCATCAGCATCATCGGCTTCCTTGGTGGCATGGACCCCAAGACTATTCCCAATGTTCTGCAGACGCTGAACAACATCTGCACTGTCCGTGGTGTGTATGTTGGCAGCAAGGCGTTGATGAACGATATGATTGCTGCGATTGAAGCCAACAACATCCACCCCGTTGTGGACCAGGAGGTGTTTTCCCTTGAGAAGACGAGGGAGGCTTATGAGTTTATGGTAAGTCGTGTCATTGAATGCGTTTGAGAATGTGTGCTAATTCATCATCGAACAGTGGGCTCAGAAGCACTTTGGAAAGTTGACTATCCAGATTGCTTAGAGTTTGCCGCGGTTATATAACGAATAATGGTATGTGCGACCCGTGACGGTGATATAATGGATATAATAGTCTTCAACAATATAAATAAGACCTAGGAATCAAAAGACGACGTTATAATCAGTGCGACTTCCCACGATTGTTGTAAGAGTACCTTGAGGGTGTAACCGTAACCTTCCAAAGGCACGTGATCTGTCTGCGGGGTATTCTCAAAAATGTTGTTTCTAGTCTGCCCCCCATGGCCACGACCGAATCATGATTACCTCTCTGAAATGAACAGTTATGATCTGAGAATCAACGACGTCTATATTTCGCCAGGATGAGTTTCGAAAGCGGTCCGCGCAGCAGCAACAGACCAGGACCACAGTGCCAGCAAGCCCCACGGCGATCACCCCGCACCTTATCTGACCGCTACCATCGCTAGCTTCTAGTTGTTATCAACCTTCGGCTTCTTTGGCTTCGAAACTACAGGATAACCCAAAGAACTCGAATATGACGACCTTGGTGACAACATACCCGGCTTTGAGCAGGGTTACCTGTCTTCAAAGCGACAAGGTACACCTCCCCTTCTGCGACATGAGCCAGCTGCTAAGTCGTAGAAGGTCATATTCGCAGTCCTACTAGAGTCAGACACCCAAATAGACTGGGAGGTCCAGATCTGGCATAACATTGGAAACGCAGAGTGGTCAGCTCTTGCTTTGCATCGAGACCATCCGAATGCGGTCTCGCTCCTAAGCGGCGGTCGAGACT
The DNA here is from genome assembly GCF_047715775.1 of Aspergillus undulatus. Classification (NCBI taxonomy): domain Eukaryota; kingdom Fungi; phylum Ascomycota; class Eurotiomycetes; order Eurotiales; family Aspergillaceae; genus Aspergillus; species Aspergillus undulatus. Next base: position 286,870 of record NW_027396621.1, on the reverse strand, counting down.
CAAATACTCGCCAAGTCTTCGCTGGGGAAACAGCTCGCCCGCCGTCAGGGACTGCTCAGTTTACGGTCCGATATCGAGATGTCCAGTCTGCGGAATGGCAGTGGGCGAACCGCGAACAGCAGGCCAGTGATGGCGAGCTGATCTTCTCGCCATCCGATCTCTCAGAGAGTCTCACTGCGCCCTCCGCAGACGGCCTTGGGCAGTATTTCGAGCACCTGTCTCCTGATGTCGAAGTCGAAATCCGCAAGAGCGAGTCTCCTGGGGCAGCGTTGTGGAGATTATCGGGCGCAGTGGAAGCGGCTCAAGATGGTCGCCAAGGTACCGTGAGCTTACCCCTCGGAGTACCGTTTTCTGTGTCGAGATTCTTCGCTCTGACCCGTACGTCGGTGTCTTGGCTAGGGCCGAGGCAGGGTAAAACCAAGCTTGAGCTGTCAGGAGATGCGATCTTGTGCTCATTTCTCCGCACGGACGGAGTCCATGTCGTGCTGTTTGGTGTTTCTGTGGACAATATTCAGACTGTTCTACGGTGCGGGTCGAACGGCGAGGTGGTGGTGAAGTCGCAGAATGATAATGCTACGCCTTCGCGCTTCCAGGTCCTAGCGGCAGCAGCAAGCGAATTTGAGATTGCCATGGGCGCTTTAATCTACGAAGCGAGGAAACTCGTGAGGCCGTATGGCGCTACAAGCAAAGATGATGTTAAGGCGCAGTGGCTTTCGAGTTGGTATGATAGTTTGACATACTGCACCTGGAACGGGGTAGGGCAGGACCTGACTGAAGAGAGAATCTTTTCTGCTCTTGACGAGCTAAAGGTGCAGGGCATACAGATCAAGGGTCTGATCATTGACGACAATTGGCAGTCGCTTGATAATGAGGGAGCAGACTCCTGGCACCGCGGCTGGACGCAGTTCGAGGCAAATCCCAAGGCATTCCCACAGGGTCTTGCGAAAACAGTATCTACCATCCGTGAGCGACATCCGAACATCGAGTACATTGCTGTCTGGCACGCCCTTTTGGGCTACTGGGGCGGCATCTCCCCAGAGGGCGAGCTTGCATCCACCTACAAAACCAAAGAAGTCCAACTCAACAGCACAACCAGACCGTCGATGCTAGCAATCGACCCATCCGACATCCAGCGCTTCTACAACGACTTCTACTCTTTCGTCTCCTCAGCCGGAATCACCGGCGTCAAAGCCGACGCCCAGTCTTTCCTAGACCTACTTCGCGATCCCGAAGACCGAAAAGCATTCACAACAGCCTACCAAGACGCCTGGTCCATCTCGTCCCTGCGCCACTTCGGACCGAAAGTAATATCATGCATGTCCCAGTTCCCGCAAGCAATCTTCCATTCCCAGTTACCAACCAATAAACCTACCATCGTCGCCCGCAACTCCGACGACTTCTTCCCCAACGTCGAGGACTCCCACGCCTGGCACGTCTTCTGCAACGCCCACAACGCCCTCCTAACACGCTACCTCAACGTTCTGCCGGACTGGGACATGTTCCAGACGTCCCATCCCTACGCTGCATTTCACGCCGCGGCGCGGTGCGTCTCCGGTGGACCGATCTATATCACTGATACACCGGCCCAGCATAATATACTACTGATAAAGCAAATGACTGCACCAACAATCCAAGATACGATAATAATCCTCCGACCAGCCCTCGTCGGCCGCACGCTAGATATGTACGAATCCATCGACGAAGGCCATATCCTTCGCATCGGGACATATCATGGTGGAGCCGGCACAGGGAGCGGTATAATGGGCCTATTCAATGTCTCTTCATCGACGAAGTCGACCATCGTCCCTGTTACCGATTTCCCGGGTGTATACGCCTCTTCCTCATCTCCACCAAACGACCCAGAGAAAGAGAAATCGTATATCGTCCGCGCACACCGAAGCGGCAAGATCGCGGACGCGCTGACTGCATCTTCAACTGTCGCTATCAGATTACACAAAAAGGAGTGGGAAATATTAACCGCATATCCGGCGCACCTGTTCACATTAAAAGACAATACTACGACAAACATCGCGATCCTCGGCCTACTAGGTAAAATGGCCGGCGTCGCGGCGCTCGTCAATTCAGGTGTGTATATCGGAACAAACGGGCGATTGAAAATCGACGTTGCACTCAAGGCGTTAGGTGTGCTGGGTATATACTTCTCGAATTTACCGTCTTGGGATATTGATGAGCATTTTATGGTTCTTATCTCGGGAAAACCGGTTCCTAGAAAGACGGTTTGGAAAGAAGATCGAAAGGTTTTGGCGGTTGATGTTGAGGAGGCTTGGAAGGGGATGGAGTTGAGTGCGGGTTGGGGTGGTGAGGTTTGGGTTTCTGTTTTGGTTTGATGGGTATCAGCCTCGGGATATCTAGCTTGTGTACACAAGTACAACTGATACATGTAATTGACGCCTCCTCAATCAACAGTAGGAGGGCTCAACCATCCGTTCAAAGTCACTCAAGGACGCGCCTCCACCCCCTCCTAGGAATAAACCCTTCGACCCCCTCATCCCTCAACACATCACTTCCAAGTCGTCCAGTAAGCACACTCCTCTCGACATCCGGTCCCATAACATAAAACGGGTCGAAGCCCGTTAGTGTCCGTTCCCCAGATGGTTTATCTACCGCTACTCCGCGCACCCATGTCCTCCTTCCACTCCCACTCCTGGTATCGATTTCCTTATCGATTTCCTTCTGAGGGACGAACCCGCTTTCAGTTCGATCGAGCACGATGAACCATCGGCGCTGGTGGATCGAGCCAATGTCGTTTACGGCTCCGGGGTATGCGTTGTGAAGGCGGATCTGGAAGTCTGTTTCGCTTGTTGGGTCTCGTTCGGTGTCGGAGTGTTCGGTTGAATGTTTGGTTTCCGCTTCGCCGGCAGGAGTGCCCGCTTTGCGTTTGTTTGTCCCCCCCGATGATTGTTCTGTATTTGGATTTGTATTTGCGTCTGATTCGGAACTCTCGGTGCTGACGGGCTCGGGGTTCGGTTTGGCGGCTGTTCGTCGCCGCTTTCTCTTCCGCGGTGAGTTTAGCAGAGAGGCAGGCGTAGGTGCAGAGCGATGATCGGATTTGTCGCGGCGGAGGAAGATGGTGTAGTTCCTTGGAAGGCGGGTGCCGTGGAGGCGGAGGCGGATTTTGTGCTTGCACAACGAGGTCAATCAGCCATTCTTATATTCGAGAAGTGGTAACAGGAAGCCAGGGAGGAAGTTGAGGTAGATACATTTTGGAAAGCCCGTCGAAGTTTCTCGCTATCCGAGATTTGCGACCGAGCATTATCTGGGTTTGGGGCCGGAGTATCAGATTCATCCGTCTCGGACGCCGTGTCCAACTGTATACCCGAACCCCTCTGAGTCTTCGGTTTATCAGGGAGAACCTCATACTCCCCGGTATCCCAAATAATCATACTCCCCGTATTCGGGCTCGCGGTTTCAATGAGGTGGTTCTACCAGTCAAAACCAAGCCGGTTAGCTCTCATTGAAACGAAACAATTAGACAACAAGGCACAGAGTATCAAACCAACCCACAAACAATGCACTCTCGTCTCAGTCGCATTCCGATTCAACCGCCGACTATTCGGGTCTCCAGGGAGCCCATACATAATGCTCCAGCTAAGCGAGCTGGACTCGGAGAACTGCAGGCGGAGGTCATAATGCGGACCGGCGATGGGGTGATCATGTTGATGGATAACGAAGTGGCGGCCGTGTTTGTGCTGGTTGCGCGTGTAGAGGGATGCCCAGGCGTCTATGGGCAGTAGTGGTTGGTCGATCCTGATCCTGGGGTTGGGGGCGTGTTTGCGGAGATGTGCGGAGATGGTCTGGAGATGGTCATTCACGCTTTCCTTCCCCGCTTCGAGGGCGGAGAGTGATGGAATTGGACGGGCCGAAGCTGGGGGTGGGGAAATTGGTTTCGCGAGGGTTGAGAGGCGCCGGGTTGGTTCATCGGTCATGTTCTTTGCCAATTGCAGTCAGAAGAGAAAGAGAGAGAGAAAGAACAAGATCTCGTGATGGCCTGTCGGGCGTAGAGCCACCGACGTCATCAGGACTCAGCTCACCGCCCGATCGGAAAGCCCTAAGTCGATGCGACACCAGTGATAGGGACACTGATCAATGCCACGGATGCGAGTGGATTGTGCCCAGAGATCAGTGCGTGTTTTCTGTCGTATTTGATGCGGTGTCGATGTGGCGAAACGCCGCGACGCTGCCGGGGTTATCCGAAGGATGAGGACGGCCTAAGGAATTGTTTCCAAGGGGCGATAAGGTGCTCGCTTTTGATAACCTGGAGGCTGATCTTGCGGCATTTGATAAGGCTCTTATCTTTGATGGTCAAGATACATACCGGTTTGGCATACTGAAATTGGTGTTACTGTTGATAAGGACAACTGGGTCTGACATGCATGCATGCGGCACTCGCGTCCAGGGCTCTGGTACCACTCGCCAAGTCCCTGCCAATCTTGTCTCAATCCGTCGCTCGCTCGTTCCGCCAGATGAAGATACAATGATAGGGAAACTGATGGGAAACTTACGATCGATCGTGGTGAAATCAATTCAACACTTTACGCTGCATTCACCACGCGAACGCCACCAACTCCAAACTGCAGAGGCTCGCCGAGCCCGCCGCTAGCTACTTGCGGTCTGACTGCAGACTGCAGTAAAATTACCAGTCTAAGCCACAACGCGTCCAGTGAAAACCACAGTTTCAGTGAACTTTTGCACTCTCTGATTTGACCAGCCCGATTGCCCCAGTTCCCAAACGACGCCGGCCCCCCGCTACTCCCCGCTAACCCCCCCTAACTCTCCATGCGGCAAGGCCAAGGCCCATCGCGTGCTGACTGGGGCTATAACACCGCTAATAAGTGAACTAAGATAGCTGAATCTATGGACGAGCCTCTGCTGTCCTATCCCAGCGCTCAGAGGCAGGGCTCTGAGCGGGATAAAATTTCTGAGGGCAAGATGTAACCTATGAAAAGCAGGCCACATTTAAACTCTCCATTTCCACGCTTTCCTTTCCTTTTCCTTTTCCTTTTTTTTCTTTCGTTCGTCCTTTTCTCGCTCTACGACCAGTCAACATGAGTGCGAAATTGGATACCGAGAAGAACATCCCCGACTATGGCGCCGACATCCACGCAGAGCCCATTATTGGCAGCGCGGGCGCTGCTGGTCTGCATCGTCGTCTCGAGAATCGTCAGATCCAATTGATTGCCATCGGAGGCTCAATTGGTACCGCCGTCTTCGTCTCCATCGGTGCCGGTCTTGCCAAGGGGGGTCCTGGCTCGCTCTTTCTCGCATACACGATCTACTGCTGCTTCCTCGCTATGTGCAGCAACTGTCTCACGGAAATGTCGACTTATATGCCGGTTAATGGAGGCTTCATCCGTCTTGCGGGCAAATGGGTCGACGATGCCTGGGGGTTTACAGCCGGTTGGAATTTCTTCCTCTACGAAGCGATCCTCATTCCGTTTGAGATCACTGCTATTTCGCTCGTCTTGTCTTATTGGAGAGATGACATTCCTCCTGCTGCCATCTGCGGTGCTTGCGTCTTTCTTTATGGGTGCGTTTCTTCGCTCCTTGTTCTGTTTGTTCGGTCGGTTCCGCTAATGCTGACCTCGAGTTAGGGCTCTCAACATCCTCGCCGTCAAAGCCTATGGTGAAGCCGAGTTCTGGCTCTCCGGCGGCAAAGTCATCCTCATTTTGATGTTATTCGCCTTTACCTTTGTTACAATGGTCGGCGGAAACCCGCAACATGATGTCTACGGATTCCGCCATTGGAATAATCCTGGCGCATTCGCCGAATGGATCTCGACAGGGAATCTTGGCCGCTTTGAGGGCTTTCTTGCATGTCTCTGGTCTGCAGGTTTCGCTTGCGTCGGCCCAGAGTACATCTCTATGGTTGCAGCAGAAGCTAAGCACCCCAGACGCTATATCAAAGCCGCCTTCAAGACAGTCTACGTCCGCTTCATCGTCTTCTTCATCGGCTCCGCCCTCTGCTGCGGTATCGTCTGCGCCTACAACGACCCTACCCTCCAAAAAATTCACATTGAGGACGGCGGCGGCGACGGCTCAGCCAGTGCCTCGCCCTACGTCATCGCAATGAGCAACCTGGCCATCGACGGCCTCCCCCATCTCGTCAACGCCCTCCTCATCACATCCATCTTCAGCGCAGGAAACACATACACCTATACAGCTACGCGCATCTTGCACTCCCTCGCCCTTGAAGGCCGCGCACCTGGCTTCCTCCGCAAGTGTACCAAGTCCGGCGTCCCCATCTACTGCTTCCTCGTCGTCATGATCTTTCCCTTCCTATCCTTCCTGCAGGTCTCGAACTCCTCCAACACCGTCCTCACCTGGATGACGAGCCTCATCACGGCGGCGGGAATCATCAACTACGTCATCATCACAGTGACCTATATCTTCTTCTACCGCGCCATGGTCGCTCAGAACTTCGATCGCAACTCGCTACCATACAAGGGCTGGTTCCAGCCTTACTGTGGATACATTGGTCTCGCGTGGATGTTTACGGTCGTCTGCGTCTTCGGATACGCGTCCTTTAAGCCGTGGGACCTCGAGACCTTCTGGACGAATTATACCATGGTTATTCTTGCTCCAGTCCTCTTCATCGGTTGGAAAGTCATTAAGCGCACGAAGTTCGTTAAGCCACACGAGGCTGACCTCATCTGGGAAGCACCTGAGGTCACAGCGTACGAGGAGGAACTGGCGCTTGTTGAGCCGCCCAAGGGGTTCTGGGAGGAGATGATGGGTCCGCTTTGGAGGGTAAATTGGCCCTGGAAGAGATTTATATCTTAGAGATCTTACACTTCTAGATTAGGGGATTATATCTTGCTAGTTTGTTAGTTGAACGAATTGATGGATGGATGGATGGATGCATAGATAAGACGTCCCTACTCTGTACAGTCGCATTTTTGAAGCTTTCACAGAAAGCCTGATCAATACATACATAGTGCAAATATACCCAACTCGGTTCGATGTTTCACAGGGAAGGTCTCGCAATTCTAATCATCCTCTTAATCCAAGATTCTATTTAAATCCACCGACTGTTACACGCTCCCGCCAGGTTGGACCTCCCTGCTTGTTGCACAGGCTTACTCCAACTTGCTAAAAGCCTCAATTCCGAGCCGGGAACCCTAGTCAATAGCACTGACTCGATTTATTTTCACAGGCACTGTGCCCGGCACCCTCCCCCCCCAGCTTTTAACTCATGGCTGAAGCCAAGCAACCTCCTCCGGAGTATACTTCCAAGCCCGAAAAACCGCATTACTCTCATACCCAAACCCAATCTTCTCCATCTCCTCTAACTCTTCCTCATCCATAACGCCTCGATAATCATTCAACTGCGGCACCACATACTCCCACACTACGTCGTTCCCCTTCTTATCAGCCTCGAAGATACGACCGTCGCAGCCTCAGCAGTAAGGACGTTCCCGGTTGCGAGTCTCTGCGCGGAGCCCATGAAGGGGGTTGAAGAAACCTAGCCCGCCGGTGGATTTGTCTGTGTATTCCCAGATCACGCTCTTGGTTTCCCTGGACACAATAATGGCGCGGGAGAAAGGGACCGCGAGGCCAGGGCGGAAGACGCAGTCCTCGAAGATGAGCATGTCGCCTGTCTTCGGGTCGATTTCATGTGCGCAGTGTTGCTGGTTTACAACTGGGCTTGTGGTATGCCACAGTATTTCGCCGGTTGCGCCACTAATCACGAAGACTGAGGAGGTGTTCCTGCTCGAGGCGATGATGTTTCCGTCCCGGTCGAGGGAGACGCTGTTGATGAGTGGCCAGTGTTCCCGTGGATAAAATTCGTGTTGTGGGAAGAGGGAGAGATCGATGTGGTCGATTGCGCGCCAGGACCAAAGGAGTTTGGCGCCGCCTTTACCGGTTTGATCGCCTTCGAAGTCGACATTGGAGGAGTCGTTTGTTGAGGACCGGGGGTCGACGAGCTTGATAACATCCGCGTAGATTGTTCCGTTGGGTGCTTCGCTACCCGGGATACCGCCGCGGACGCGGGATGCTTCCTCGGCCGTGAGCGGTTCGAGGGTCGTGTAGAGCAGCGTCCTGTCGTCGAGGTGGTTCTGGTCATGGTGCGCATGGGGATCAGTATATTTGCGGACGATCTTGCCAGTGTGATCGACCTGCATCATCAAGCCGCCGCAGTACTTCTTCCACATGGAGAAGAGCGATGGTGAGTCTGAGGCGACGCCATTGTAGGCGAGATTGCCGTTGGGGAGGACGCGGGCGCGCCGACCGGCGCGTGATGGGAGTTTCCAGCGGTGGACTTCCTCGCCTGTTGTAGAGACCAGGTGCGCAGTATTTGAAGTCAGAGGTGCGTAGAGGACGTAGCCGGGTAAGACGCGGTCCTTGTCGACTCCCCGGAGGCCGAGGCCGCGGCGGCGGAAGGTGTTGCTGCTCCATGAGTATTGCGCGATCGGAGATCGATCAATGAGGATTGGAGTTAGAAGAACTGTTCGAGTGTTACTGCAGGATTCAAGGCAATTTATCTTTGCGATCCTGGGGAGACGCGAGTTAGTGCTGTGCTGCTTTGCCCTAGGACCGGCATGCCGCGGCATACCGGCGGGAAGATAAGCACGCCGTCGTTATCGCAAGACACGACATGGATAGAGGCATCGGGATGCCGCAGTAGGAAGAGGCAAACCTATAAAGGAGGGGATAGATATTTGTGCTACCAAACGCTTGACCATGGAGCATGGAAAAAGAAGTTCGGTCGAAAAGGGCTCCCGTGGGGTCTCCGCCTTCGAGGCAGACGATCAGCCTCAACTAGGTTCTTGGATTCAGTCAAAGCTTAAGGTCGAACTGAAAGGCATCGAGCGCGTAACTGATGAGGAGCGCCAACAGAATACGACCAAGTTTTGGAACGCTTGCACCTTTTGGTAGGTCCCGCTTGTACGTACAACAGACCCTAGTTGGGGGCTGACACGTCCAGGCTGAGCGCCAACATGGCAGTTGCTACGTTGAACATCGGGGCGTTAGGCGGCGCACTTGGTCTTCCGTTCTAGGATTGCTTCGCTGTAATCTTGGTGATCAATGTTGTGAGCAACCTGCTACCAGCATGGACAGCGGCGTTTGGCTTGACTGGTTTACGAATGACGACTTTCAGGTATTTGTCCCTGTGTGACGTTTCTGCTGAGGGGATTGCTGACTCGTGCAGTCGATATTCCTTCGGATACTGGGGAAGCATCTTGGTGGCTGTGTTTTCAATGGTAGCAACGACCGGTTGGAACGCAATAAATTGGATCTCCGGAGCCGTCGTCCTGGACGCCCTCTCAGACGGGCGGTGCCCAACCTGGGCAGGGGTAATAATCATTTGCACCGTTGTCTGGTTAGTATGTGCACTTGGAATCAGTTGGATCCATCGCCTCGATGTCTTTGCATGGGTCCTTCCGCTCATTGTTTGCTGCGTTGCTGCCGGAACTGGCGCCTCGCACCTAACCGGGGCCGACCATAACACGACCAGCGGAGCGAACAGAGCAGCTCCGGTTCTCACATTCATGGCGAGTGTATTCTCATTCGCGGAGTCCTGGATCAACTGCGCAGCGGATTATAATGTGAGAATGCCAGTGGAAACTCCTCGCTGGAAGATATTCAGCGCCACGTATGTCGGCATATTTGTGCCCACCGTCCTGGTCCAAGCATTGGGCGCAGCGCTGTATTCCGGAACTATCAACAGCCCTGACTGGGATCAGGCATATGCAGAGTTTGGCGTTGGTGGACTGCTGAAGATGGCATTGGCACCGGCAGGTGGATTTGGAAAGTTCCTCATGGTTCTGGCGGCATTGAGCGCAATTCCAGTAGGTTGCCCACGGGCACGTTTAGGTTGTCGCTAAAGCTAAGATTTCTAGAATAACATCCCCAACAACTATTCTTTCGCTCTTCATGCTCAAAACTTCGGACCATGGGCGTTGCGTATCCCCCGCGTTGTCCTGGTGACATTTGGCTTTGTAGCGGCAATTGTTATCGGTTGCTGTGCGGCGGAATACTTTGACGACACCCTGCAGACACTTCTGAGTCTCATTGGATACTGGACGGTCATTCACATTACTCTTGTCATCGAAGAACATTTTATGTTTCGAGGAGGTTGGAAAGGGTATGACCTCGACGCTTGGAATGATCCGCTGTATCTGCCTTTCGGATACGCCGCGATCGCCTCGTTTGGATTTGGCTTCGTCAGAGCCGCCTTGGCCATGAAGGTAGCATGGTATGTCGAACCGATCGCTTCGTTGATAGGTGACTTTGGTGCAAATATCGGTCACGAACTGACACTCACATATTCCGGACTCTCATTTCCTGTGTTGCGTTGGCTCGAGAAGCGTTATACCGGTCGTTGAGCTTGTTGTCTGCAGTCGTCTCCATGAAGTGATCTTGCCGAAACATTACTGATCTTCAAGCCTTGTAACGAGCTTTGCATAATACAATTTCGACTGCTGCATTATGAAGTGCTCTAACTCATCTCATCTGGTAGCGTATAGTCCTGAGGGAAGAAGGCGAAGTTCGGAGCCGGGACCCAACTTCCATTGGGCGTCGCTCCGACGCCGAGGAACTCCGGAAAGTAATACCTGAAGTCTTCGTTCGACATATTATCCGAGGGTGCGACGTTGGAGGCTGTTGAAGTTAACGGAGGGCGCGACTTCTGTTGAACCTGAGAAATGATTGTTCCGAAGGTGTGCGCAGAATGGCATGGCAGTCCAATAGAATGCAGCCACAGTACCAGGCTGGAAATCAGCTCGTCCAGCTCGTTGACGTCTTGAGTGGTATCAGGATGACCCTCCCGCCAATAAGCCGACAAACGATAATTGCGGCGAACGTAATCATGTGGTAGATATGGTCGCTTAAATGCCGAGTTCGTTCATCCACAGTGTCCATGGCCAACCGGATGATGGTCGTGGAATGACTTATCATTTCAGAAACTATTGATTGCTGAGCTCGGGCGGACTTCGCTTTCAGTGAGCGATCGTAAAGAAGCAGATGCGAGAAGTGAAATCCCATCATAAGAAACTGGGTACGTGGTTGCTCTATTGTCGTTAGATTCGCAAGGATAGAGAAATGGACGGCTTACCTAGGACAAATTGCCACAGATTGAGGGATGGCCACAGGACCCGTGAGAAGTCCGTACGTGGTGCGGTAGAGGTGTATCTCTGCGACCATCCGCAGCTCATAGTTTGTCACACGATCCGAATCAATAATGGCACGGCATCGCGCAATATGCCAATCCTGTAGCATTGACCTTCGGCTTGTACCGACGCAATAATGAGGATGTACAAGACAGATATGGTTCCACAAAAACAAGCGATCGAGCGTCTGTTTATCGTGCGCTGATGTAGTTGGGGACTGATTGATCACTGCAGTGAACAGTGAGCTCGATTGGCAATGCTGGAGAGCAAATCCGTTCAGTAGCCAGCTGTCAATGCTAAGGGGTACCTGCCCTACAGTAGTCGACCACATGCAGAGAACAAGAACAGCCTGAAAGAATTCAATTGGTTGGGGTGATAAGGAGAGCACTCTGAACAAAGGAACGGGCGTTCTCGTAGAGCTTGGGAGCGAGCGTAGCCGCAACTTCCTGGGGCGTGTGGCGACCAGCTATCAAGCAGCAGGCGCAGAACAGGAGTGCTGACTTCCTCACTCGAAGTAAGAGGCTGTTAGCTTCCTCGTCGGGATCAAACAAGACTCATCGACCATAATGCCCGGTGAATCTGCATTCGTCAGTATATATACGGATATTTATTAACGGGGAGCGGAAATACGAACATGGACAGCAGGTTCAACGCAAGATCAGGTTGAACGAGACTGTCTATAGAAACAGTCTGTGGTGCACTTATCGACTCGATACCAGTATCAGCCGCCAGGTCACGAATGACCATGACAGGAGCGGCAGAACAATCACCTTTCTGTATCGAGTCTTCAGGATCTGCGGCAGTTGGCCGATTGGTGGGAGCTGACGTTTGAGGAACCCCGTCTGATAACTGGCAAGGGTTCTCACCAAGATGATCAAGAATCTGCGTTACCGCTCGTTCGAGTCGCTCCAGACTGGAGACTCATCAGCCCTTGTTCGCGGGATGGGACAGTCAACATACCGTGCACCAGTGCTCGAATCAGGTAGGGTGGGCTCTTCAACAAGAGCATCATGTGCAAAAGAACACCTCTAATGGAGTCGCTCACATCGGAGACAAGAGACACCTGGAACGCCCGACTCGTAGCACCTTGCCTTCTGTTTCCGACAGGAAGCGCAGGGCCTTGAGGCGCGGCCTCTATCTGGTGGCATTCTCAGCTAGGACAAGGTTCGCTGGGCAAAATACCATCATGAACTCAACAGATAGAATGCCCAGATATATCCCAGAGAGAAAATCGCGTCAGAGGGCAGCCGTCGATGAGTGATGGATGAAGATAAGAAGGAGGTGAAGGAAATGATGAGCTTTCGCGATAGATGCCCAGGTGGGCAAATGCACTAGCCCGATCCGGTTAGACCACAACACCACTCTATACAAGGAGCATAGAGCGGACATTGTTCAGACCATGGTGATGGCGAGAAGGAAGTCGACCAAATTCAGAATAGAGAAATAATGCTCCTGAGATCCTCTTGGGCAAAGTGTGTTTTGACTAAGTATTTGCGGCGCGAGAACGCGCCACTGACTGGTAGTAGGCAAGTGCCGCGCGAAAATATATATATATATATATATATTGTACAAATAACGCCGCAGTTTTACAATAAGTAGACCCGCGAGTCAATGGCTACGAAGATATGATCCAGGGTGTGAATTGCGATATCTTCACGGAGAGTGTTTGCAAATCCAGTCGGACTACCGAACCGTTCGGGTAGGGGGGGGGGGGGGGGAGGGGGGTTCCACCCTATACTGGAACTGCGCCGAAAGGTACGCTAAACGCCGCTGAGTAATCGGCCGGTTGCCTTTGACAGGAAGTGGAATCTCGGAGTAATCGGGTCAGATATGATATGAGACCAGGTTGCTGGCACCAGAAGGGCTGGACGCATGTAGCATTGCTATAACACTGAAGCGTTGGACACTATCCGGAGTCCTGCCAGCACTATCCAGACAACAATGTCCAGGGTCGCAAAATTTTGCAAATTCTCGACCGCAGCATCCCTAGCCAGCGCGGGCAGCTGGCAGCTCTGGACACAGAATTGCCATTTTGAGCCCTTCGGACCGGAAAATGACCTCCTATTCCAGAGCCAATACTTTAAGCGGTACAATCCTGGAAACCACCCTTCGCTGAACGACTCCTGTGTGCGAAGGGTGCTGCTATCGCAGATACAACCTGATCTGATTGACGATGCCAGTAGTGGTGGTTCCAAGCTTCTAGAGAGATTCTGCGCGGGTGTATGGGGTGGCTATGGTAGGTGGTTTCGAGTTTCAAGAACGTCCAAGGTTTGGGATATTTTACTGACCGGGGTCCATCGTTCATACAGGGTACGCGATTCAGCGGAATATATTGGCCCGCCTGGGAAAGGATGACTCGAACAAGGAATGTATACTGTGGGACAAGAAGCAGCTACTCAATAGCACCTACGAAGAAGGTATGACGACCACCCGACTAGGATTTCAGGGTCACTAAATAGCGATTGGCCTCGAATCGGGAATCTATATCACTGACATTCTTGATATAATCTAGGCACCAACGTAACAGATCATTTCGTTGTTGTCGGGAAAAGTCCCGGGTCCATCGTCCTATGGGGAGCACACTCACCCTCTGAGAATCCAGGGGAGCCCCGGCCGATGGAGAACCTCGCCGAGATCACCGTCGACATAGTGCTAGATCAGGGCGTAGCTGAGTTTAGGCTGAAGAACATCTTCTACAACGGCGTGGAGCGAACATCCAAGGCGTTATTTCCGCCGCCAATCGTCTGGCTGCATTACCAGTACTGCAAATTGCTGGTCGAGGCGGGCGTGAGCCATTGCAGGGTGTAAGGCAGACGACTGTTGTTGGGGGCTATGCTGTATAAGCTTATTGTCTTGCCGTAGTGTATGTATAAACATTCATTGTTCGTGATATTGAGTCCAGGGAAAGCGAAAGACCACTCCTGTCGATGATGCCTCCCTGTTTTATATTACTCTATCTGATTCATTATACTATTGGGCTCTGGTCACAGGTATGCAGATAAAACCGCCGTTGCACTTACGGTATGCCGAGAATGCAGCCGCTCGCGAAGAAGACCGATACCGAAGCTAATAGGCTGTTCATCCCCTCAAACATATCTAGAATTAATCTCAGACGCGAGCCCACGAAGCCCCTCAATCCCATACCCATGGAATCTCATACCAAAGTATTTACCCAAGGCCTGAACCTTATCTCCACTGTCTCAGTTCTCCACCCCAATACCCTCTTAACCTCTCTCCCAGCAAGAACATAAATCCCGATAAGTTCCGGCGGGGGCCCAGAGTCACGTTCAGATCCAGATTCAGATCCAAGTACAGCTTCCCAGTCCGAGTTCTCCACATCCAGAATAAGCCGCGTACACCGATTTTCCCAGGTTTTCTCCGCCTCCGAATCGGCAACACCCTGCCCATCGGAAGAGTATGTCTTTATCGTCCTGAAAGAAAAAAAGAAAAGAAAAGCTCTCAAATATCTCAGCATTGACGTTCTCCTCCCAGATTTCTAATTGATGGCCTCGACCACGACGACGCCAGCTTCTGCGTACAGATAACCGCGCGACTTTGACTCGTGGAGAAGTTCTTCATGCTCAAGTCCTCAAACGTAAACTCGACCTCTGAGAACGTACACCGCGGGATACAGAGGCTTTGAGGGTCGTTGCGAGCGTGGTAGATCCAGACTTTCTGCATCTCGTCTACGGATTCGGGAAGGGGTCCGTGGACCAGGGTTATATCGCTAGGCGCAATTGATGGCCTTGGAAGATTTTCTTGCAGTGGTTGAGGACTGGTAGGTGTGTTGCGACCGACGCTGACGCCGACCTGTTTGTTCAATACAATTTGTATTCATCAATAAGTTGTCAGGGGAAATAAAGGCATACCATATACTTCTGTCTCCATAAGACCCCGAAGAGGACCATGTGACTACTATATAAATTGTTAGCCTACCTAGTTGTCAAGTTCAAACTGTACAAAAGTCTCAACATGGCAAGTTCATTACAAAGATATATAGCCCTCATCAGCCGGGTCGCCTGTGACGATTGCGCGGTGTACTCGGGCCCCAGTAGGGTACATTTGCTAGCCGAGGGAGCGTAGCACCATGTAAAAGAGGTTCGTATTCTCCATGCAGTAGCCGTCGTGACGACGCACAACTAGCTTGTCAAAGATCGAGGCGGGATGGATCGAGGTTGAATAAATGGTAGATCAAATAATGGACCGCTGAATTGCCCCAAGGGATGGACCCCAGGCGCCGTCGTTGCAACTCCATTAGGGTTACTCGGGGTTCCTCCACTGATTTACGCACATGGTGCAGTTTAGGGATCCCGCGGTTTGCATCCACAGTAGCGAGATCCTCGGCATATTTGATGCGCTGAAGATACAGCTCTAGTTGCTCTGGGGTAAGGGTCGGAGGCTTGGCAGGCATGATGAGGGTGCAAAGGTGTAGCTTCACTCTCACGTAGCTGCGGCGGAAGGCCCTCCGGCATACCTCTCATCCTCAGTTATATCTGAATACGAGCGGTGTGATATGCATGCAGCAGCATCGAGACCCACGCCTGAAGATACCCGGCATGCATTTTTTTTTGTTTCTTCGTCCCCTGGCTGGAGATACCAGATGGAAGCCTTGCTTCCTGCCAAGTCACACGGCAGATACGAGGTCTCCTAACTCCCTGGAAGCGATAGAACTATTCTATCTTCTTTTTTCTTTTTTCTTTTTTCTTTTTCTTTTTCTTTTTTCTTTCTTTCTTTTTTCTTTCTTTTTTCTTTCTTTTTTTCTCTTCTTTTCTTCTGGAATTAGGCAACTTACGTTGTGAGTAAAACAATTTAAACACATCCCCTTGCCAGGAACTTTCACTATATACTAGTATGCACTATGTCAGTAGGTGTGGGTAATGGAACCGGACACCCGGGCCGAGCCTTGTGCGCCGGATGCCGGGCCTCGGACGGCTCATACCTAATGTGGTCAAAGGTGGAACCGCGCACTTAGTGGCTTCAACTTTGCGCTGCATTTATCTGCATCGGTTGGTCGGTCGAGGGGCTACTCTGTTAGCTACAGTTCTAGGACAAAGGTATCCCTGCACCCCGCGCTACATGAAAATATGAAACTCAAAGCGCTTAGTTTGTAAAGAAAGGGGGCTAAGACACCCCTAGTAAGGCCCTAAACACACGAAATGCTAAACAAGTGTACAGCAGCGTTGAAAGTTATTTAAACCTAATGCCCAAATAAAAGCAGTAGAACTTCCCCAGGCTTTGCCTACCTGTTGGTTTCCACTGCAGGAAACACTGGCCACTACCAGGTAAGTTCTTAGGAGTCTACGCAAGGCTTTTATCTGCAGCCTCCCCTTCTGTACAACCTACGAGCGTTAAATTACCGACCCTCGTTGGACTGCGCAGAGCTGAAACCTGCTCAAGCAACAAACAGGATATGAGCGACGTTCTCTTTGCGGATGTCATTGGCTGGCTGATGGCAATCCGAGCCTCCGGTTGTACGCGAGGGTGGTAGTCTGCACAACGTCTGAAAACGGACGTCAGCTCACTACCCTGGCCTTTCCCTTTTCTCTTTGATGGGGCATAATTTTGGAAACAGAATACAAACGGGCGGGGATGTCCTGGGGGCGTCTCTGGCGCAACTGAAGCATAAAAGGCATCACGCGTGCAATTGGAGTATACAGGCAGGATTGAACACCTCTGGCATCTAAGCTCCCAGAAAGGAAGAAGAGGTACAAAGGTAAATATTCATCACAAGCTCTGACTGCTTGAAAAAATCGACCTCAACATCAACTTCCAATCCACTACGCATGACTGTCAATGCGAATGTCAGTCCGAACACGAATATCACGAAGTGGAACAAGGCCGTGTTCACGATGTGAATCCAAGTGTTCAGCCTCATCGACCAGCCTTTCCGCACTGGTCTCATCTCCTGTTCCCTTCGCCCGCATTGGCGTCCCGCCGATGCTCTGCAGTGCTGGGCCCAAACTTCCAGATTGATTGGCCCTTTGCCTGTCGTTTGTGGTGGGGAGCCCTAGTCTCCTCCGTCGGCGTTTGATAAGATTCTTGACAAGGGCAATCCCCGAAGGAACATTAACAGAGATAATGGACACGCCAGACTCAAAGAGAACCCAGTAGTGATACGGAACAAAATTCCAAGTCAGGTCCTCATCGAGCGTCGGTATGACTCTAGTAGTGGAAACGAGACGACCGAGTGAAAGGACAATAACCGAGTAGGCAAGGAAGAAAGTAATGAGGAGGTAGACGCGGCGACGAACAGATACATGCTGCAGGCCCCAAATATGCGGGACTGGGAGGGCAAGGATGTATATGTCGATCAGGCTGGAGATAATTGCGAATGATAGCAACGCCGGGTATTGTCCGTTGCAGGTACCTAGCATCGTCGGATTCCATGCCTTTCCGATGGGACGGCATCGGAGGAGGCTCGCTAGGATGGTAGAGACCAGCCACGCTGTGACTAGGAAAGCGGCTATCCAGAGCTGGGCTTTAACGAGGCGGCTAGTAGTGCGGAGAACACGGGCGTAGAATAGAACCGCTGAGAGCTTGGGGAGTGAGAGGGCTGCGTCGAAGAGGAGAGTACCAGCAAAGACATAGCGGACGCCGGTGTTGATGTATCGTGGGTCAATGGCAGCAACTGTGCTCATGTGAAGACCGAAACCAATGGTCCTCCAGTAGAGAGTGAACGATAGCACAGGAACATTGAATACCTGGGCAGAGGCTTTAGTATCTATGTAGTTGTGTTGTTGGCTGCAGACCTTAGTACTTACATATCCGAGGACTGCGAAGAAATCATCCCACCACCAGTATTGCCGTGTCAGGAGCTTGCTTATAACCCGCATTACTGTGACCAGGGAGGTGAGAACAGTGAGGAGAATGCATATAGTCACAATACCTTCCCCTCGATCGGGGGTGCCATCTGGTACATCAAGCGGCATGATCAGGGCTGTGTCTGAAAGCGTAGAGAAAGATGGAGAGCCGGATATGCCACACAGGGTGCCGCAAACGTCTAAATATCTTCCGGGAGGTCTTCTATATCGATTGTGATTGCGTTCTTACGCCCCCAATAGCCAAGCAGGACCCGGTCAAGGTAAGCTTCACGTAGTACAATTGATGACAGCTGCAGAGGCGCATGGATGTCGACTTGACGGAGCCACTGGATATCCCTAAAACTCCTCCATGTGCTTATTTTTGTCTCTTTTTTCGACCCCACTTTGATAGATCTTGTTTTTCAAGAAAGCCACTTCTTAGAGCCTTTCGACAGTCAGCCTTGTGCAACCACAATGTTCTTCGAGCCCTCTGGCGCGCCTGTCTAGAATGTAGGACAGAGCTGAAGGGCCATTTTCAATCAATCTGAGAAATGCTATCGCCACCAAATTGCATGAATGGCCTTATATAGAGCCTTGGACGACTGGTTAAGGCTCAATTTGTGGCAGTCACAGCCTCTGAGCCATCCACACCATGAACTATGAACAACGGAGCCCCCGAGCTCGTCAACTGTGTAGTCTTTCGACTGGCGGAAACGGACTTGACGCTTGCTACTCTCCGAATAAGCAAGAATAAATAAGCATCGAGGAGTAACAGGTTCCACTACGCTGTCAGATTCCCGGGGGTATATTCAGGCCAGCGCAGCACTGGAAGTTCTCAGCAGACGAGCGCTCAGCCGTAAATGTGGTATCGAGCTCGCGCTTCAATACTGGTAACTAGTGTGATAGTATAGCGGCTGAGCAAAGTCAATTGTGCGGATTTCAAATTCGCCTATAAGGAGGCCCTCTCAAGCCCCCAGCATGATACGCTGCCCCAAGCTCTCCATCTCCAAGGTCAGACCAGCTCTCCTTCCAATGCCCTTCAGCCCAAGCTCCATCAAAGCTATCAGCCTGACCTGAACCTACACTCATTTTCCTGACCACATTCCCACAGTCGTCCAAAAACACATGTAGAAACCCCCCGCCACGTTGGGCCTCCGCATCTTCAATAAACAGATTAGTCACCACGCAAGCAGCATGATACATCCAGTACTTCCCACATATCTCGTCAGGACTCAAGCCCAACCGTTGTTCTTCCCGCCTAAACACATCTTCTTCATCTCCATATTCACGCGCTGCTTGAAAATAATCAGCCAGTTGCTTCTCCCGCCACGCGACCTCCTCCGGCGCGCAGTAGTTCGTAACCCGCTCCGGGAATAGCTCAATGATACGAGCGATATCTGTGTTCTGAAACAGCGCCTCGTCCTCGAGGACTAGCGTGTCGGGACCAATAATCTGAGAAAATGTCCACGTATTCATCCCAGAGTGCTGCGTGAGCTTCTTCCTGCTCTGCGTAGTAGCAGGTGCGAACCCATGTGCTTTCGTTGCCTGTCCAGTCTCTGTACTCGGCTGTATAGCGGCGACGGCAGCCCGGGCGCATAATTCGTTGACTCCGTTCTGGTGCGGGCAATGGACCGGGGCGCGGCCCGAGCCTCGTCCCTACCGTAGGTAGCCTGCCGAGCCCCCTAAAAGACGGTAGTGGACATTGCCACGAGCATATTTAGAAGGGATTGCAGCCTGCATGCGGCCAGGAACCGACCTTAGAGTTCTTGTGGCCAGAAGCCCCCAAAACCTCGCATTATGAGAGAAGACAACATCAGACATATGCATGTTGCCATTGTTGATGGGTTTCGTTCCCACGAGCTGTATAGGTAGTAACAAGTCGCGATACAAATACTTACAAGAGTAGCCATGACCGACTATAGGCGCCGGAATCGCAGGCCTTGCGCTCTCGATGGGTCTACCCAAGAAAGGAGTCCCCGTTTACGATTTATGAAGTAGAGTCTGGATACTCTATCGTGGGGTATGTGCAGGTTCAATAAAATCAGCGGTCCTATTGCTTTTCTCACAGCGTCCGAAGAGCAGGTATAGAATTTGGGCCGTACGGCGATCTAGCGCTGGACATGCTCGAGGAGAGGTTTGGCGCTGAATATGCCAATGTTTGTATGGGCAATAAACCTGCTGATGCGCAGGATGTATACTTTGAGGGTTTGCTTCTGGGGGAAGGCCTCGGTAGGTGTACTTTATTTCCACTATCCACCGGAATGACAGGCTGGTACAAATTGGCCAAGGAACTGCCTACACCAGGTCTTAAAGAACCCTGGTACGGTTATTCGACCTGGGGACACCCAGACTATACCCGCAGAGCAGTTCGTCATTCCCACGCCCCAATACATCCCTTAGACGGGCCGTAGTAGCGACTAAATCTTACTCGAACAGGCCCGCCGAAACTTAGTCGTCCAAATCATGACGAGCTTTATACCAAGCGAGAAAGTCCAATTCAGCAAGAGGCTGACATTGATCGAACAATGCCCAGGCAAGGTAACCCTGAGATTTGCGGACGTTGTCATCGCCTTGGCTAGTCTCGTCGTCATTAAGAGTGTCGTACGAGAGCACGTCTTGAAACCGCTGCATCCCAACGAGGTCGACCCCTTCTATGCAGACTCGCACTGCTACCGAGGCGTAATCCCAATAGACGAAGCCCAAGAGATCTCGGGAGGCCTCACGGACGTGGCCAAGATTTATGTCGGGCATAAGCGTTGCTGTGTCACTTATTTGATTTCGGATGGCGAGGTGAGTGGCTTTGAACAACCACAAAATTTCCTCCACATGCCGTAAAATCATAGATGGTAGGTGTCGTACGCTGGTTCGATTGGGCGTGATTTCATGATTTGAATGTTGATGTGCAGGTCGCATTGCGGGGGATGAACGAGATCTTGGACGCTTAAGAGAGGATTATTCACAGATACATATTATGGTGTGTCGCAGTTCGCCAGGCGGTTGAACAGCAAACAAAGCATGGACCATACAACAGTCGAGAGTACCCTAGGATATGGCCTTGTACTTAACGGAGCGGTAAGCCTAAATGATCCCACCAGAACCAATGAACGAACGAGTGAACGAGGAGAGATCTTGTGCCTTGTGGTATTTCTGACAGCAAAGACGAACGTGCTATGAAAGCTGAATGGATCACAAGATAATACTGGTGGAAAGGAAGTGAGGGTAGAGTAGACGCAGAGGCGCATGAGGGGATGGTTCCGAATGAGAAGGCGCAATCCGATCCGTCGAGCACTGCACCTACCTGCAACTACACCGGCATTTCACAGTACCACTGGAGCTTTGCAGTCGATAAGCCCCGTCACCAGGGCGATGATGTCAAAATTCCTGTGCAGATGGCCAGGTTACCAGGGGGTCCCACACCACGGAGTACAGGACTCTTGCGTTGGCCCGGCGGTTACGAAATGACCCGCCGCCAGAGGGCCTGAAAAAGCAAAACTGGATAGACATTACCTCCGACAGGTGATCTTCCCATCTCATTCCAGGGTTGCGTATTGCGATTGTAGGTAATCATTTCGGGATGTCCTGTTGTCGCTGTTGAGGCTGATTGCATGAGGCTGAAGGCCAGATGAGCGTCAAAGTCACCTCTCTCAATGTCTCAAAGGCTCAGACGGCCAGACCGCAGCAAAATTCTTTATTGGCCATTTTGAGCAGGGCTGCGGGAACGGCGACATGGAAGAGATTGTTCAGCCTATATCAACCGCTGTCTTCCACTCACCGACATGGGCCTGGCCCTCCAGCTGTCACTATGAACGAATCCGACAGCTCGACCAGCCCCAGCCCCCATAACGGCAGCGAGGATTTTCTCAGCCAACCATAGCAGCTTGAAATCAATAAAGTTAGCGAGAAGGAAACGGATTACCGTCAGTCACTATCTGCACGATGGACCCCTGTCTCGCATGCCACTGATGGTGGTCGATCCTATAACATGGCTGGTCCTAGCTTGCTAGTCTTGTGCGATAGAGACAAGAGTTTTCAACTTTGCAGCGCTGTAACCTAGACAGAGCTCACTTGCTACATTACCTAGCCCTAACTCAAAGGATGCTGGGGATAGCTCTCCTAGCCCGCCCCCATTTGGTCCCGTGAGCGCCCCGCCAGTTCAGGAACAGCAGACAGACCCCAATCGGCTGGTAAAATGAGTATCTCGAATCTTTATCTTTGGCTAACTTGAGTAACCTCCATTCGCCGGACATCAAAACGTGTATTCTTATAACAATGTGACCCTATGCGGGCGTTCTATCACTAGGAGTGACTGGCTGCCAAGGCAAGATCCAATTGAACTATGGTTGCGACAGCGATGATAAGATAGAGGGTGGCTTGACTGAACTTACTCAGCTATACCTATATCCATTGGGTAGAGCTATGTCTCTGTGGAGCTGCGGGTGGAGTAGGGGGTCACAAGCGTGATGTCGCTTGGGTGGTGATGATGAAGAACACGTGGGTAACTTTATTGACCATGGTCACGGCTCGTGCTGGGCTTACGCTATGCATGATCGATCAAGACGCCGACGAGGTTTATTTTACGGAGCCGTACTTCCGGGATCAGGTTGGCCTAGTATGTCATGGTTTGTCGGGTTTGTGATTTACCTGACTATGGTCAGAACAGTTGGATGAGAAGACAGACTCTGGGATTCCTGGGGATTTGAGCATAGACCGCGTGTCTGAGGCTGCCTGCTGTGAGCGAGTTGAGCTTGTGGGGTGAGTGGGTGAGCGGTAGAACTGAAGTCTCTCCATACTGGCCGACAATACAGCGTACTCCGACTCCGACTCCGACTTTATCAGCACACGGGGTTAGCTACGCTACCTGGCAGCTACCAAGACCAGTGACGTTGATGTCAACTGAGTCATGGAATACCCAGCTCTGCCCTGGCAAGGTCAAGGAAGCGAGACAGCGAGACGGGGCCGCCGAGCTGGATACTGGCCCCCACGTTACTACCCCATCCTTCATGACTTGGTTCTTGGAGAGACACGATGTTATTAGATGAAGCCAAGGCACCAAGAACCAAATGTCCGGGGCCAATCCTGG
The DNA here is from genome assembly GCF_047715775.1 of Aspergillus undulatus. Classification (NCBI taxonomy): domain Eukaryota; kingdom Fungi; phylum Ascomycota; class Eurotiomycetes; order Eurotiales; family Aspergillaceae; genus Aspergillus; species Aspergillus undulatus. The sequence goes on along the minus strand of NW_027396621.1, from coordinate 263,858 downwards.
TGGCTAGAGCCTTGGGGGACTTGAGAGTCCAGAAAGTAGCACGAGCACCAGTGGCAAGTGAATCAACTGATTGCTCACGTTGACTATACCAAGGAGACACTAAGGACTGTCTCGATATTGCAGAAGCCTTGGCTACTGTCATTACTTCCAGCATAACTAGAGATCTACAGAGTAGACTACCAGCAGCGGTTAGTGATAGCTAGTGAGCATGGCAAGATGGAATGCAATGCTGCTGTGTATAAAGTGCCCTGTGTCGGTGCAGAGGAAAACTATAAAAGAAGAGACAACCCTCGCGTGTATAAACCGATTCTTCAACCAGCTCAGATCAGGCCATCTCCAGTCTACCCATCTCTTCTACTCGGTACTCAACCATCAACTCCAACATGAAGAGCACCACCTTCCTCGCAACCGGCGCTCTCCTTGCGACCGCCCCCTTTGCCCTCGCAGGAGACCTCTGCCTGTCTGCTGCCTGCACCCTCGCACCCCCAGGCCAGGGCCCCGCATGCGGCTGGTGGCAGATGTGGTCTCCAGGCGTTGACGTTTGTGGCCCCGGAACCCAAGAACTCAAGTAAGCCCAGCCAAGCCCAGCCCCGAACCCCGTACCCAACACACGCGTGCAGGTAACATAAATTGGTTGAGCTGCGCTAACCTGTAAAACTAGCATCGGCGAGGATCTTGAAGATTACCTCGTCAACAACGGCCCGCTCAGCCTGGATGACATCTGTGGTGAAATGGTCCTGCTGGCTTGGACCGATGGCGCGCCAGAACTGTACATGATTGACGTTGAGAGCGGGTTGTCCTGGAACACCAAGGCAGAGAACATCCAGGGTTCCAGCACTGTTTGCCACTACAGTGGTACTGATTGCGGCAATGCGGGCCCTATCTTCAGCCGTTGGTTCTGGCCTGATCTTCCTATCTGTTAGGTAGCTAAGTCTGGGTGAATTCCCTTGGCGGATGGGTCGTTGAATGTCAGGTCGTTGGCTCTATATCACCCTTGAGGGAGTGAGTATCGTTTCGATAAGCATACATCTGTCACTACGGTTAGCTACGGAAACAATGGATAAGGTATCAAATTAAAGGAGATTTGCTGTAGTCGCGCCTAATCTTTACAGTTCTTGGTTTTATGCATATCTAATGACATTCTACTTGTCGAGGCATATAATGTCGGAGACCAAACTAGTTCTACTTCTACCAGTACTTGGACCGTTACTGCGACAACAAGCAAAACAACCAGTGCACCCCGCCATGTCTGACGTAGTCTGGAATGAGACCCCAAACAAATGCAGCGCATGCGCGGTTACTCAGTCCTGGGATGAATGTGAGACTTCCGCGGACTGTAATGGTATCACCCTCGCGAAACTTTGTGTCACCCTATACATCTCCAACAGCACCTGAAGCATGTCTCTCGAATCTTCCCTATCCCATCCACATAACATTACCAAGTTGATGCTTCTTTGGAACGCCCTCTGGGCGGAGGAAGTATACTGCACTGGTGTCTCTTCCTATGGTGATATACCATTCCAAGTACATTCAAGTACAGTTATCCAAGTTGCGCTACGTTATGCCCAAACTTTCACCCAAACTGTATCCCATTCTCAACCCCGGTGTGTTGAAACGCAGCATCTTCCAAACCCGAAAGTCCTCTTCCTCTGGCTCGATCATAACAAAGTTAACCCAGGTGGCCGTTGCGTTCCCGGCCTCGAGAAGCCAGAACAGTTCCCGTCTGGTCATAGCATTTAGGTGGATTGTCATGAGATTCTGGGATAGGTCTCGTAGGCGGACACTAATCAAAACAGAATTTGCGCCATTCAAAACAATCCCAGGAACGAGTCTCTCATTTTGTGGTGCGCAGCGAGGAAAGTCGAGCCCGAATTGCCCCACCGATGCTGGCAAGAGACACATTGAGTTGGTGAATTCTGCCATTTATCAATGATTAGAAGCAGGAATACTGGAGAGAGAACGAAATTTCCTTTTTATTTGCACTCCCGTAACTCGCGATCTCGCTTCTCATTACCACAGAGCCCAAGGTGCACCGTCCGCAACCGCGGCAGCTTGGTCGCCAAATAAGAGCAAGACGCAGGAATGAGCAACCGCCGGTCCCCTGTCACGAAGAGGAATGTCACTGTATTTAAAGGAGACAAATCCTTCATCTCGTTTTGAGAGATGCGCAGGTAAGATTGTGCGAAGAATCCGCCCTATAGAAGATCCGTCTCCGGTTCCCATCGGTCAGCTCTCAACCTCTGACGGCCATGAATATCACTCGGCGACGGCGCTTCAAGTCAGAATTTGACATTAGCTCTACCCTCCTTCGGCCATAGCGTCAGTTTTTTTCACGACGGTCCGGAGCCAGTGGACGAGGTACTTATTATTTCTTCCATGCTCGTCGGCCGCTCCGAAGTGGGCGCGCGCTCCAATAGAATATGATTCTAGCTGGTTAATGACGTCGAGCTTCCTCAAATATAGTCTTGGCCGCCTGTTCTGGGCGATACTTTCATAAAATTCCGCGAGACTCTCAGGGTTATGCAGCTTTATTGCTGCAAATGTGTGTCCGTTCGATTTCAGCCTGCCACTGGCGGCTAACGGTTGCATATTGAACTAGATAGGGGCCTATATCAGAGAGTGCCAGGGCGAGCAGCTCCGGAGGAAGGCGATAGGCGGACATGACGGACGACTTGGAACATTCTCTCGTGTGGAGGTGATGGTCTTGGTGCTTGGTGCTCGGGGAACTTAGGGCTTCGCTTAAATGGTCTGGGTCGCCTGACTTGCCCATTGGTCGTGACGAGGCTCTCGAGGAAGGCGTGTTATCTGGTTTCAAACCATATTGTTTCCCTTTATGTGGGTTATACTGTTAGATAACATCCTATTGTGTTGCATTCGGGTCCTCTTGTCTCCTATATTAGTATGGCCCGAGTGCCAGAGGACGGCTTTACGGGAACATAGAACAATCAGGCAGGGAGATGTCAAAGATGGAACGGACTCAGAGCAGAATTAAACATATATCAATACCAATGACACGTTCAAGTCAGCGACAGAAACAACATTCTAAGGAACTATCAGACCTGTTCAGCGTGCCTTGCAAAAGCCAAACCAAAGTGCACTTTAACTCTGGTTTTCAATCCCTCGAGTCATCCAAGATCTTGCTTCAGCGAAATCACTTATAGCCAAGATGAATTAAAGAAGAACATGGACAAAACCAAGACACCCCGCCGAGCCAAGCAACCACCATCTGCGCGCTGACCTTTTTGAGCACCTCTCCACTGATAAGAATACAGACCAGCGTGATGTTATAGTTAGAACCTATTCTGATATTAGGCTCGGATGGGAATACGCACAATAGCACGCTTTAAATCTTATCCTCAGTTGTCCGCCGATAACAGAGCACTTTCGATTTATTGGCCCGCCAAGGGGCACTCGAGATGTTTGAGCCTCGCCATGTCTGGCCAACCACGAGGAGCCCATCTACCAGTCCATTAGTACGCATTGGTACCGTACTCCGTAGTCCACCGGAGGTACTTCAGCAGTGAGTATCTCACCGCTCCCGGGGAAGTCTGGTCGTCTCTGCCTTGCCTGACAATCTCTCGGCAAGGCAGCCCCTACCACGAAATAACACCAGCCAAGTTCCTAACGATGTCTACCAAACGACTTGTGCCTGATCTCGAATTTTGTTAGATTCTGAATACCGGATCCCGTTTTCTTCAGCAGGATCTCAGGCCTTGCTAGGAGACCATCATTGACAGCCGCAGTCCTGCTCACAAGAATGGCCTGGATCTGCATCAGCCACCGCGGCCGCTTCATCAAACCCGGCGACTACGTCTCGACCGAAGTCGCAGGCTTCCGCATCTTCCCCATCTTAGGTGAAGACGGCGTAGCTCGCGCCTTTCACAATGTATGCCGACACCGCGCTCACACTGTCGCGACAAAGGCCGAAGGGTCATCGACTATACTGGGTTGCGGGTATCATGCTTGGAGCTACAATACCGCCAGGGAACTCACCAAGGCGCCGCTTTTCGACAATATACATGGCTCAACAAATCAGGGAACAGCCTCTGGCAGATTCATACGAAGATCGATGATGCAGGGTTCATCCGTATTAATTATGATAGGAGTCTGGAAGCGGGCAAGAGTCCTCTCCCGCATCCGGTGAAGAACGGTAACCCGGTTATTATTTACCAGGCGTCGCAGTATCCGCACAGCTGGGAGATAAAAAGGGGCACTAGCTGGAAGATCATGGGTGAGTCCTTATTCCATTCACTTCCTATATTAAAATGGCACAGGAGTCCTGAGCCAACAAACGACAGTGGCGCACAGCGACAACTATGATGTACGCGAGAACTCGCACCTTATCGAGACCGGAATTTTGGCAAGTACGGATGTAACACCTTCGCTGGAAATAAACCACATGAGCCAGCTTCGTTTTGGGTTCACGACATTTAACTATACCAAGCGTGGTTCTCCGTTTTGGTTTCTCGTCATTTACTCTCCCGATTCGGCTGGACAGACGACGCTGAGATGGGAGGCTTATTCGGTTAAAAGGCAGAGCACGCCTCTGAGCAAATCCACGCTCCAGGAGAACTGGGGTGGTCAGTTGAGATTCAATGTCCAGGAGCTTGAAAGAGTCCATAGGGGGGCTTGCATGGATGGGTATCGATCGAGTAACAGTATATGTATGGCCACTTCACTTACAGCTGTGGATAGTCCTACGCACGCCTCCATGGCAGACGGTCAAGATTTGATTGCTGAGCAAGTCGATGCGCATTTGGCGCGGGAGGAAGCCGAGGGCAGGGAGATAGATCATGGCGGCTGCGGTGCAGTCCAAAGCCACTGGGACCTCTTGAGGCAGAAAGGTGTGAGTTCATGATTTCTCGATATAGATAGACAGTGTCTGATTCTGTTGCAGTATGCCAAGCCTGTTGCAGTATGCCAAGCAGTAGAATGTGCTGCCAGTGGGAAACTAGATTGGTGACGGCGGCGTTGTATCCGAAGCCATCAGGACATTCTAAAATCCGATTGTTTAGGTCTGTTGTTAGGCTAGCCCAAGAGAGAAACAGGGTAAGGAAACCCAGGGAATCTCAGTGTGGTTTTGGGTTACTTGCGCGGTGTGGGAAATTGTATGTTTGATTGAGAACTTGTTATCAGGGTGGACTAGATTCATGCAGAATTTCTCCTGCGTACAGCCTTCCTATCAAGTAGGAACTCGATTAAGCGTTGAATTGACGCCTATGAATCAGTCCAGGCATCTTTACATTTATTTACAGTCTTAACCCATAATCCAATACTGGTCAGGTCCTCTGGCTGGGCTCAGTAGAAGGTCCCATACCCGAAACAAAGAACAAACAGGCAACTTTGCGCGAGACTTTACAGTTCTCGGTCTCGGGGTTCACGCCGTCGGGAGTGTGAGTAGTGGATCCATCTTCGAGACAAAACGCAGCCACGACCTGTGAGGTAACCGAAGACGTTTCGACAAAGGTCGTTGCGCTGCAATGGGTCGACGGGAGTCTGTTTGATGAAGACAGAACGCTTCATCATAGACGAGCGGATACTGCTACTAGTGGAGAGGAAGTAATGGACTATGTGCGTGTTTGCGCGTTTGAGAAGATGCTGTATGAGGTACCTGTTCCCGGGAAGTCCCTTGTTGGTGTTGATGTAGGTGTTTCACAACTTAGATAGTTTCCTTCCTGTTGCTGATAACGCGGTTAAGATGTTCCAATGGAAGACGCGAGGAGAAAAAGAATTACGCAGAGAGACTGTCCGACGTGGATCGTTAAGTCTGCTGGACACCTAGTAAAAGAAGGGATCTTTCCCAAGGAGGTCGACGGTTACCTTTGTGCTATACAGCAGTGACGTAAATATTAGGCGCATCGAGGATTATGTACGAATGGGAGAGATTGAGCAAAGGGTTAACATGCTGGTTGACACTCATCTGCGCAAACCCTATCCTCATATGCATTTTCATTTCCCGATCCCTCCAAGAACCGGACATGCCCCCGCTCCAGCAGTGTCCACTACGTCCCCGGTCCTTACCTTCCCTTCCTCCCTCGCGATCTGGCGAAACATATCCATTGGATCAAACCACACATCAATCTTCTCTAGCTGCAGCTTGTCATTAACCTTGGCTATCACGATACCCTCTATCTCAATGGGCCCGCCGTGTGCCTTGATCCTGATGGTTTCTCCGTCCCTGATAAAGAAGAGAGTCAGAATCAGCAAACAAATATACCATGCAGCAAAAGTGTAGAAAGCTGGCAGGAAGCGACGCAATTGGGTTAGCCTACTCATTCCTCCCCACATAATCATTCGCCATAACCCCCCAATGCCTCCAGCGGAACGCCACCACCGGCGGTCCCGAATAGACCTCCTTGACCTCCCACGCAAAGGTCGGCATCATCCTCTTAAACGCCTTATGACTTTCCGCAAAATCATTCTGTCCAGGGTCATAGTATTTATTCGGCGTGAGGAGCGCGTTGTACGTCCCTACTTCCAACATATGCTCGCCGGGCTGTGCTTCCCCGCCGTTTAGCGAGAAGGTGTAGGTTTCCGGGGCGATGGTGCGCCAGTCGCTCAGGGAAGTCTTGAACGACGCTTCGACTTCCCAGTTTTTGACGAGGTTGCTGACCAGATCTGGGAGGGAGGTTGCTTCGTGCGTTTTCTGCTTGGCTTTATCGGATATGAGTATGTAGGCAATCAAAGACCGACGCAGGAAATGGCAACAGAATAGGCTACTAGGTACGTACTTCTCTCATAGTAAGCTCGCGTTTTGGTGTAGTCGGGGGGCTTCCCGTGCCGCCATGCTGCGTCGGTATCGTGCAGGACTGCGTCGGGGTCTAGAACGTAGTCTGGAAGGCCCTGTGACTCTGTCATCTGGAATGAAGTCGAGACTAGAATCTCGTGGAAAATAAGACGGTCGCGAGTATTGCGAAACCAAGTTGGGCGTGTGCGATGGCGAGAGAAAGACCGGGTCAAACTGGGGAGACCAAGGGCAGTTATATTCCTCACAAACACAAGCCATGGCAGCCCGTGCTTAGTGTCGGCGAATATATTCAATCTTCGAGCGAGTCGGAGACGGTCTATAACATATCGGAGAATATCGTTGGTGGAAGATCTGGCGCACCTGGTGAACGTGGCTTGTCCTAGTGTTCTACCTAAGTTCTGACTTACCTACATGGCTCGGCTGTCTTCTTATGGATTACGGGGTTGCACCAGCATAGCCCTCCGTCGTCCTTGGCAATCATACAACCACAATAAGCACGTCAGAAATTGGACGTTTAGTCTTCTACGCACATGACACCAAGGCGTCGGATGCATATGGATGCATTCACCATGGTCCTACTTAGAGCCAGTGGTACCGCAGATTTTCCAAGTTCCAGACACTCAACAAAACCACGCCTATGTTCAAGTCTCGATGGCAGAGTTTAGGCTCGCTCAAGGTTTCGCGCATGAACAGTTTTCAACCTTATTCCTGGTTGCATGACAGCCGTCTGACTCGGCCAAACTGAGTGTGTGAAACCTAAATCAACTGCCCGCTCTTTGAGGACTGGCAATAGATGATATCATGGACTTCCTACAAACTCCTATATAAACCCCGCGTCCTATATTGAGGATCGCCATGGGCAATTAATTCTCAACCCCTCCAGTGCATTCATTTGACGGTCACAACACATTACCATGCCAGAAAGCGTGGACGAACAAAGCACCGACGGCCACAGCGATGAAACCCAGTACAAGGCAGCAGATATCATTGAACTACAAGTTGGCGAGCGGCGATTCATTACGACCCGGCAGACTCTAGTTGAAGGAAGCACCTACTTCGAGTCTCTCCTATCCGGACGATGGAACACCACGCAGGCGGACGGATCATATTTTGTCAATGCGGACCCTGGCCTATTTGAGCATATATTACGATACCTTCGACGTCCTAGCGCGCCTCCGCTCTTTTATGATATTGTCCACGGACATAACTTCCCAATGTACAATGCGCTGTTGGAAGAGGCGAAATATTTCGGGATTGATCCGCTCATTGAATGGTTACAAAAGCGGAAGTATATCGAAAGTGTGCAGATTGTTCGGTCAATCGAAAAAGCCTGCCCGGCGACCCCAGTGTCCTATTTTGCGGCGCCCCTGAACGTCATGGTGGACTCAGGTACTCGTGTTGATTACCATCCACATTGGGTGACTGAGAAAGTGTATCTGTGTCCTCGAAAAATCGAAAGGCACAGAGGGCATCCGGCAGAGTGTGGAAAGTGGTGTGACCTTGCGCGCGGAGGTGATCCGGTTGAATACGAGGACGAGAGGAGGTTGAACGTTATGGCTGTGAAGGAATCTGTTTCTATAAAGATTGCATGAGCGGCATGGGCGCTGGATGTTGGACTTAGTTAAAAGTAATCGATTAAAAGTAATCGATTGATCCTGGGTCATTAGAGTCCTTGAGTTATTTTCAGCCTCTCCATTGAGTAAGATCCCGGTGGAAACTCTAATCATTGGACTGAATTGCGATGCTTCTGAGCGTCGATGTTTATGTGTAGGAGAGCGCTTTGATGGTCGTCGATAACCGGCGGTGATGGTCAGTTAGGGCTTGGCGCACTCGACGCGCAATCCTAGCAGATGGGAAGGATTCCAGTCTGGCCTCATACACTCACTACCTTAGGGACTCCGTGGGAACGTCTTCACTACTTTGTTGTCGGTTATCCTTGGGTGAACTGGGAATCGTACTGGTTTGCCACGGCGAGGTATAGAAGACAGATTTATTTTTGCAGCCATACCCGATGGCGTATGAGTAGTATGCAATGATATCGCCTACCCGGACTGGATGAGTTTATCTTTGGGGCTTAGACACGTCCACGTGCTGTAGGACTTGGTATTGGCCTGGGTCCGCGTATGGCAGATAGATCATACTATTAAGATTATGGTGTTGTCCTTCAGGCTGAATGAGCCTTTATCCGGGACTGCGGACAATGACAATGGATGAACAGGGGTTTTATTATTTGCAAAGCTTGATTGTGAAGTAAAATGCACGAGCTCCAAGGCGAAAGGCAGGTTCCTGGAATCTATCCTTGTTCGACCACCCTGGAAGGGGTTATGTATGCCAAGAGCACGTTGCCCGGCAGTCTACTGCCGCCGAACGACGTTGATATCCGCGCCACTGAGCGACGGGTCAGCCGGTATCCGACGCAGTCCTTTCACTTGACCGCTTCCCGTCATTTGTAAGAAGACGCCCCGTTAGCTCAGACGCCAGGATCCGGGGCCGGCTGATGGCGTGTTCATCTTTGCCGAATGCAGGAATGAGCCGGGGTGATTTAGCCTGAATAGCTTCGCCTCGGCCTGCGGGGAATTGCCCGGCCTGGGGATATAACCGGTCTGTGCTCAGCCAACGCAATCTCTTGAGCTCTTTTATGCAGGTTGTCTAGCTGATGGCCGCCTTCACATCCGACAGTCGTTGTTTTATTCTTCTTTGAACCTCCGTTCAGACACCGCTTTGAACCAGCACTCGTCATTATGGCTCCCGTGGGAGGACAAGACATCTCGGCGAAGCGAGCCCAGTTCGCGGGTCCTTCAGGAATTAAAGGCATTATTCAGAATCGCAAGACGACCGCGATCGCAAGTTTTGCTGCCCTGGGTGGTTTTGTCTATGGATGTGAGTTCGCTCTCTCGCTCTATAAGCCACCGCGGCGATAAAATGTTTACTTGCTGACTCGATTCCCAAGACAACCAGGGAATGTTCGGTCAGATTCTGACCATGTACTCGTTTACTGCGCGCGTAAGGATCACTCGGTCCTGCCGTCTATCTCTCGACTGCCGCTAATCAAACTCCTCAGATGGAACCCTGGTACAGTGGAACCACAGGCACTCGGCAAGCCCTGCTGACAGCAATTCTTGAGCTCGGTGCATGGCTCGGGGCGCTTGTGAATGGCTACTTGGCTGATGCTGTGGGACGACGAATTACGGTGGTGATTGCGTGTGTGGTCTTCACAGTCGGTGTTATTGTACAAGCCTGCACTCTCAACAAAGACTATGTCCTTGCTGGTCGCTTCGTCACCGGTATCGGTGTCGGAGCTTTCAGTATGCTGGTTCCGTTGTAAGGGCTCTCTCTACCCAGTCCTCCTTGAATACACTAACGACACAAAGGTACAATGCCGAGCTCGCCCCGCCCGAAGTCCGCGGCGCCCTCGTGGCCCTCCAGCAACTTGCAATTACATTCGGGATCATGGTATCCTACTGGATCGGCTACGGCACAAACTACATCGGCGGCACAGGAGAGGGCCAGTCAGACGCTGCCTGGTTAATCCCCATCTGCATTCAACTTCTGCCCTCGACCATCCTGGCCGTTGGCATGGTAGCCTTCATGCCGCAAAGCCCGCGTCACCTAATGAACCGTGACCGCGAGACAGAATGCCTGGAGACACTGGCTCGACTGCGCGGAACCTCAATAGATGACATCCGAGTCCGCGTCGAATTCCTCGAGATCAAAGCCCAGCGCGACTTTGAGCGCCAGCGCCTGCAGGAGCTGTTCCCGCAGTACCAGGATGGCAGCTTCAAGAGCGGATTTATGATTGGTTGGAATGACTATCTGTCTCTTGTCACTAATAAGGCGCTTCTCAAGCGGACTGTCGTGGCGGTCTTTGTTATGGTGTTTCAGCAGTGGAATGGGGTGAGTTTTGGCCTCCCCATTGTACCCTAATAGATCTCATTATCTATTTCCCCCACTCGCTAACTGACTGATTCTCAAACCAGGTCAACGCAATCCTCTACTACGCCCCATTTATCTTCGCCGGCCTAGGTCTCAGCGGCAATACCACCTCCCTCCTCGCAACAGGCGTCGTCGGCATCGTCATGTTCCTCGCCACAATCCCAGCCGTTCTATGGGTCGACAACTTCGGCCGCAAGACCATCCTTATCGTGGGAGGCATCGGAATGGCTGCATCTCATTTCATTGTTGCCGGAATCACTGGCTCGTTCAGTGATAACTGGGAGGCTCATCGCGGTGCGGGCTGGGCTGCGGTTGTCTTCGTCTGGGTGTACGCTGTCTGCTTTGGGTTCTCATGGGGGCCTGTTGCTTGGATTATTATCAGTGAGGTTTTCCCATTGGGATTGCGTGCTAAGGGAGTCAGTATTGGTGGGTCGTCGAATTGGTTGAATAATGTATGTCTGTCCCTTTTTGTCTTTCGTGTCATTCTTGTCCTCCCAAGGACTGCTGGGGTGGACGCATGCTTTGTCGACCAAGTAACCTGTCGCCGTGCTAACCATTCTCAATTTCTAGTTCGCCGTAGCCATGTCCACATCCCCATTCATCGCAACAAGCCAATTCGGCGCCTTTGTAGGTCATCCCTAATCTCAGCAGCGCGCGCAAAACGAAAAGCTAACATCGATCTCTCACAGATCTTCTTCGGCGTCATAACGGTTATCGGCGTGATCTGGGTCTACTTTCTGGTTCCCGAGACCAAGGGCCGCACACTCGAAGAAATGGACGAGATATTCGGCGAAGTCGGCTTTGCTCGGGATGACCTGGAGCGAAAGGCCAGGATTGAGCGGGAGATTGGGCTTACGGCCCTATTGGGTGGCGAGGAAGCAGACGCTGGGAAGACAGAGAGTTCGGTTGTGAGAAGCGCCCACATGGAGGTTGATAATGGTAATGGCATTTCTGGCCGGGAGTCGGGTGAAAAGGCTTGAATTACTGCGAGCTCTATATGTATATAATAGTACAGGACAGGAGACGAGATGGGGCTTAACGCATATGTTCCCCCGCGTCGGGTTAATGTATGCGTGCCCTAACCCGTACTATCTATCCATAAAGTCTCTACTCATCGCGAAAGACCGCCGTGTTGTTGTTAATCCACTCAATTCCCTCCTTCCTCCATATATCCTCCAGGACCGCATACCCGGCAAAATTTGCATCAAGCAGCAAGTCCACCGGCTGGCCAACCTCATACTTCTCCCAGCACCCCTGATCCTCAACCTCACCCTTGCCAATCACAACACCCCATTCGAATCCAAATCATGAATAAAAGAAGTCCACATCCCCGCCATCTTAAACGCCAAACCCTCGAATAGGCCGGGTGCCCCTGATTCCGCCCACGATTCGCATTGCGCGCGCCTGTTCGCGTGCATGTGCATGTCCCCTGCAAAGGCTGATCTGCGGCAGTACTGGCGCCCGCGTTTGGGAAGGCGATAGGGGGCTAGGAATCCGGGGATTCCTTCTGCGGGAGTGTCGGGGTACAGGACGATGATTTCGCAGGCCATTGAGAGGGTGTACGCGTATTCGGCTTCGCCTCCTGTGGGTTGTATATTATTCGTTAGGTTAGCTGAAAGAAGGATAGTGGTTTACCATTGGGGGATGGTCCAGGTAGAGATAACCACAAGAAAAAGGAGGAAAAGGAAAATGCACCGGTAAGATAGTGAAACCACTCCTCCGTGCTATTCACCCTCGTTGCGAGGTTGCCTCGTCTGTGTTCGCCCCCGCATTGATAGGGACCTTCACAGACCCCTGATTCTCAAGCTGCTTCGAGACTGACTCCCCAGCAAGCACGCCATCAATAGCATGCGCAAAGTCCAGCGGAGATCCCGAATCAGGCCCATTGAAGATAGCATTCAACGTCTCAAACGGCACACCCCTCAAGCAAACCAGCGTATTCTTTGCATTCCTACACCCCGCCCCTTTAACAACATCATAGTCCCCCTGGTGCCGGGATGTATTATATGGCGTCCTCAAGATCGACCCTCCAGCTTGCATGATCGCGCCTCGGATTCATCCCAGATTGTGACCTTGGCCGGATCGCCGCCAAAGGCTGCAATGTTCTCCTGGATCCAGTGCAGAGCGAGTCGCTGGTCTTGGTAGCCTAGGTTGCTTTTGCCTGAGGAGAGGACTTCGGATGACGAGAGGAAGCCCCAGCCTGAGAGGCGGCAGTCGGAACGGGACGGCTATCAAGGGGTTTCCTGTCGGTAGTTATCAGTATTAGATTGAGGATTCGTCAGGTAGCGATTGGGAAGCGAGTTGTGGATATGGGCAGGCAGGTCAGCTATCTACCGGTCCGATGCGCATTTGCCGCAATCTCAGAGAGATTATACCGCTCATCTGCGGTAGACCCCTTATCGAATCCACCTCCGTAGATCCAGACCCCGACTGAGAGGCTTAACGTTTAGGACGAAACACGCGTCGGACATGGGGTGGTCGGTTGGATCTGACCGAAAAGGTTCAGCACTTCCTGTCTGTAGAACTTGCCGGTGGTTGGAAAGGTATATACAGGGTATGCCATTCACCCCATAAGCAAGACAGCTATCGCCATACTCCCTCGCCTCGTGCACACCCGCCCAAGACTCATTCAGGGTACCTGTATCAAATATCAATATATATTATCACGCCTTGATTTTTGTCCGGGGTCCCGCGTGTGGGGATAGATTGCTCGGCGGCTGTCTTGCGGTTCTCTTCGTTGCGGATTGGTGCTGAGCTCCGATCTTTTGCCGTGGTCTTGTCCCGCTGAGATGGAGGCCCTTTTTGAGATCGGAACTTGGAGCCAGTGGGAGACAAAGGCTTCCTGGTGGATGGCACTTCCATAAAGCCTTTATGGTCTTGGGTGGGGAGCTCGCTCCAGGGTCCATTGCGGGTACCATTTCCTGTTCATAGTACTCCATAGACTATAGACCAAGTACTAATCCACGTGGGCATCGACAAGACCAAAGCACGAATGCCAGTGAGTCTAAACAAGAGGACGACCTACCCCGCCATCTCGGCCTCTTCCGTAGTCCGTACCGCCGGGCCCTTGACGCGCTGCGTCTCACTCTCGGCGGCGTGTCCGACCTCGCTCTTGGGTTCCGCTGGTATTCTGGTGATCTCATTAGCATTATCTTCCTGATCTCGCCTTGGGCCACGTTGTCACGTCACCTCCGACCCTATCTCCCTCGTATGCGGATCCAGAAGTACCAAATTATCCTTAACCCAACACGTCCTTCCATGTTCTTGCGGGTCACTACTGTCTTGATCGCATATTATACACAGTGCGGAGCTCACCTCAACTGCATGTTTGCTTCGCTTTGATCTGGCGCCGGCCTGCTACTCGTGAGCAGCAGGAATGGCATGGCACGCGGCTTCTAGCTGTACTATGGAAGCCTACCTGACCAGAATATATAGAACCACACCCGCCATTTTAGCATCAATTAAGATTCAAGGTGAACAACAACAACAACAACAACAACAACAACAATCAAATAGCGCAACCCGGCCTAGAGTAAAGGAATTGACCTTCTTGAGTAAGTGCCCCTGAGAGTCCCGACAGAGTATATACAGTAATATGCAGTCACGAAGACGGTAACTCAAATCCTCTTGCTCTTAGGTATTTATAGTCCGGCATCGCCCTTTGCACGAGTTCCCAAAGGCCATTTGCAGTGTCAGGTCCAAAGTCGTTCTGCCATTGAGTATATTTAGCCGCCATATCAAGGCCCCGTGAGCTCTTTGAGCTATCGATGGAGGTCGAGTTCCAATAATCACTCATGAATTTCAGCTCGCGACAGCCCGCACCCTCTGGCGTCTGAATGGCATCCCATTCATAAAGGATACGTTGCGTGTCCATGCCAAGTGAGGAGCACACCCTCTCGATCGTTGAACTTCCATCGAGAATATCATCCGCGTCAACAACTATTGGCGTGGAGTCTGGCTCAGTGCTGCATGAATGATACCAGTCGTACAGTTGCCGAGAGTACTGAAAGGTGGTATAGAATGCCCATGACTTGTCTCGAATATCGACATGCCGAGCACCGCTTTCAGCTCTATACCACGATTCAAAGGTAAGCGCCGGGTGGCGAATCAGGAATATGGGTCGCCATGACTTGAGGAAGCTATCGGGGAATATAGTTGGGTTCGTCTTTTCGGAGTCCGAGGACAAAGGAGATCCCTCTTCAACGACGGTAAAAGGCGGGCTCCGAGCGCCACCCCACATGCTCTGTGACAGCCTGGAAGGTTCCCATATATAAAACGTGTGTTCTTTGAGGAAAGTGGCCTTGCCCTGCTTCTATTAGCAACCAGACGTGAATGCATCATCACACTCTGGACTGAAGTAATCCCTTACTTCTATGGCGGCAGATCGCCGTTCAAGCTGGAGTTCATCAAAGCCCTCCTGCAGAAGCTTCTCAAAGTCATGCCGTTGTTGCTGAGGTACATCAGTCAGGGGTCCCCAACCAAACGATTCTCTCGCGAAGTCAAAAGCACGCTTGAAATGATAATTCGATTGGGTCCATCCTGGTTGGTCGGAGAGGAGGCGGCAGAGGACATGGGAAACGGTTCGGTTCTGCGCAAATAAGAAGGCATCTCGATGGACACGCTTGGGAATATCGCCGTTGCTCTCTCCTCTGTTGCCTTCGGTGGTGGCCATAATGCAATGCCACTGGCTGAAGAATGCGAAGGAGGGACTGGCCGGGTTTGACGAGGAAGTGCTGATGTCAGCTGCATTTATAGGACGTCAAGACAGTCTTTGCCCATGCAATAGGAGCTTGCAAGTACCTTTTGGATAGCTGAAGCACCGGATGCAGCCTCACGCCAGCTGGTCGGATATTCTCCTTCACTTCCCTCCGCCGATGCCTTGCATTAGCCGCACGCCAGATCTTCAATAGTTTAGACTTGCAGACATTAGTTCACCGCCATGTTCCCCAATACAACGTCCAAGAAAGAATGCATTTACACCTTCTATATATTCGTTTGCCTGCGTTCAGCAGAGACCTAAATTAGAAGACAGCTAATCTTGAAAAAGCGCCATGTCCCCCAATACATCCTTCGGGCTATAATTGCGATCCCTGGATTGAAAAACCAATTTTCTTAACTCAACTCCCCGCTCGCTCACTCATCATGCTCTGCTCCTGGGTAAACGAAACTTCGTCGAATCCCAGCAACCTGTCGTATTTCCAGCCCATTGGCGCAGCTAAACACCCTGCTCAACAGCGTCCCGCGGTGAACCCGAAATGAGCCACCAAGGATGGCAGCGAGGATCCCCCCCGTGAGATAGAATACCTAATCTAGCCAGGGTCAGCATTTGAGCTAACCAGGATATCGCTAGAGTTGCTGGCGGGTGCCACTGAACAAGCTATAATACCTCTCGGCTGCCGGAACGCGCTCCTGCAACGTGTCCATTAATCTCTCCGCATCTCAATCGCAGGGCATCATATATCCAATACATATAGTCTTCGTATCCATCCTTCTGATTATCATCTTTGTGGACGCTATTATGGCCCACTAGATCAAGCTCAGAACTAGGCATCGGTGTTGGAAAGGCAGTGACTAAGATATGCTGGTTTTCTCAATCTGTATGCAGGCGCGCTTATGTCACATGTTGGAGAGGAAAAGGCCGGCCTATTAGGGACACTTAGAGCTCCACATGATACTGAATTCTGAGCTCGTTTTCACGCCTAAGTGGGGTCTGCATATGTGCGATGTGCGGTGTGTGCAATATAGTGCTTAGCTGAAGCTAGTATGAGCACACATGTATGGCGCCAGCGCACAGGGTTTTACAAAACAGCCAGGTGATATCACTGGAATGAGAGCTGGAAGCCCTTTAGTGGGTAGTTGAGCCGGTAGGTGCGAGGATCTCCTCCATAGAGTAGTGGCTGGCTTGAAACGTGAATCGAGGATCGTGCCTTTTGTCAAGCAGAGAGACATGGTAGGATTATAGACGAACTGGTCACTAGTCGAGTCAACAGAAGACTTGATGGATGAATCCAATCCTATAGAAAGACCCATTGATCGAGGTTCCGTGCGGCTCGGCCCGCGACCGAGATCTGAACGGTGGTCCCGGATCCTCTCTGTAGGGTGAGTGTCAGGCTCCCCGCCAGCGTTTCAAGGCCCTTATCATTCAAAAACTCAACTCCATGTCACACCGGTTCGGACCCCAAGTAGTCATTCTTCTTCACTACATGCTATCTCCAGTGTAGCAATGGCGCACACTGTTGACCCGGCTGGAGCCACAGCTAACGGCCACCAAACGCTGCCGCCAAACGCACTCGTCCGGAGCGCTATCGCCGACTATATCTTACATCTTGAACCAAAGCTTAGAGCCCTTAACAAATACGTACGTAGCTCACAGCCCTGCCACAATCGACACTGCGGACACGGCGGCCACTTACCAAGCTAAACTACAATCACAGATTCACGAGAACCCCGAACTCGCGTACAAGGAGCATAATGCCCACAATGCCATCTGCGACTTCCTAGAAGGACTCGGTTACCAAGTGACGCGGCATGCTTATGGATTGGAGACAGCGTTCGAGGCGATCAGCGGGAATGGTGATAGGACTGTCAATTTTAACGCAGAATACGATGCGCTCCCGGGGATTGGCCACGCCTGTGGTCATAACCTCATTGCCACGGCTAGTGTGACTGGATTCGTTGCTCTCTCATTCGCGCTCAAGCAGTTCGGAATCGAAGGTCGAGTGCAGCTCCTCGGTACGCCAGCTGAGGAAGACGGGGGCGGGAAGATTGATCTGCTGAAGGCGGGCGCGTATGAGGAGGTGGATGTGTCCCTGATGGTGTATGATGCCCTGGTTCCCCTCTGCATAATGACTTCCTGTTGCTGGAGATGAGAGCTGACTGCGACACAGGCACCCGACGTCGGATGCCGCATACGTAGACAAAGATGTCTTGGAGTCAGCAGGGTTCTCATCCGTCGCCTCCTACAACCTGCAGGGCACGTACCGTGGCGTTAGTGCCCATGGGGGAGCCACGCCGTGGGAGGGCGTGAATGCTCTAGATGCGCTAGTTGCAACCTACCTCAATGTTTCGATCCTGCGACAGCAGATCCACCCCACGGAGAGAGTCCACGGTGCTATCATCGAAGCCCCAAGTGTCAACAGCAATGCCATCCCAGCGCTTACGAAAACTCAGTACACGACCAGAAGCCCCACACTCCGAGGTGCGAGGAAGCTAGGGGAAAGAATCCGTCGGTGCATGGAGGCTGGCGCGCTCGCAACCGGCTGCGAGTTGGATATCGAGGAAATGCCCGGGTACGCCGAGTTGCGCGTCAATGAGTCCCTTTGCAGCTTGTTTCAGCAGCACATGGCCGCAAACGGTCTAAAAATCCTCAGATCTGAGGGGCCTATTGCCGCAGCAACAGACCAGGGCAATGTTTCCTACGCGGTACCCGCCCTGCATGCACATATTGGTATTGCGGTGGATGATGGATCCAAGAACCACACTGCCGCATTTGCCAAGGCAGCAGGAACCGCTGTGGCACATGAGAGGGCAGTTGCTTCTGGGAAAGCGATGGCCATGACTGGGTGGGACATCCTCACCGATCATGCGTTTTATGAACAAGTCAAATTGGACTTCGAGGGGGACAAGAAGCTACGGTAGGCACGGGTATATATCTTCCATCAAGATATTCGCATTCAAGCACGCGGCGAGCATTATGCAAGACCAAAATAAATTCGCTATCTATGCACCTTTAAAACATCATTCCTTCCTCAGCGAGAGCCTCACGGCGCGTCTTGCTGTTCGGGTCGAAGTAAGGACGCTCGCCGATGCTCACTGCCCGATGCCCTGTACGAGCGCCCAAACCGGCATAGTCGAAAATGGCCGAGTGGTACACAGTACGATTATCCCAGATAGCTGCGACCGCGAGTATTATTATCGGACGCGAGAAACTATAAACCCAACCGTACTTACAAGATGGGTGAAGTGGATGGTGGGGGTATACTAACCGATATCATACTGGTTCTCCCACCGATGTCTCAGCTGAGTGTCATGTTCTTCCACAATCATCTGAAGAAACCAATCATGCAGTCGTCTACTCTCGTCGGGCGTTAGGTCGTTGATTCGCTCGACGTGATTACCCACCGCGAACAGACTCTTCCACCCGGTGACCGGGTTGGTGCGGACTACGGGGTGGACGGCGCGGAGGGAAGTGCCAACATTATTGGGGGACCCGCGGGGCTCTGCATAGAGCTCAAATCCCTTTGCAGCGGCGGATACTGGCAGTCTCGACTGGCAGAAGCTGGCGGTTAGGCCCTCGAGAAATCTGCGGTAGGCGGGGGAAATCTTGTCGTAGATTTCGCAGGATGAGCCCCAGATAGTGTCTACGCGTCAACGGTAAGCATCGTATGTGTCTGGGATTTGCGATAGGGGTTAGTACCTCCGCCCGTCTCGGGGAGCTTGACGAGCTTCAAGATAGAGTAGTCGGCGGGATTTGGCTCGTAACCAGTATCCGTATGCCAGGCGTTTCTGATGTCGGCGGGTCTATTCTTCCACAAGTCTTCTGCAGGGTTCGCGGCCTTGTCAGTGGTGATAACGTTTAGTTCCGGGTCCTTGTCAAGGTTGTGTTTGGTCAATGGGTGAATATGCAGTTTCGAGTCGGCTGGCTTGCCCGAGAGAACGCCGAGTCGATGGGCCAATTCCTTCTGAAGCTCATCAGTCAGGTCGGTTTGGGCGCGGAAGAAAACAACGCCTCGACGAGACACTGCAGCCCGTTAGCTACCCTAATATTCTGTTGTCTGTCGAATGGCGGATGGATAGGTACCAGTGACAGCCAAGTCGCGCAGGAGCTCGTCACTATTGGGAGCTCTCATCCATTCCACCACGCTGGCGTCAGGGAACTCCTTTCCGATTGCGGGGGTGACGTTAAAGGACTTGTATTTGTCAAGGACACCCATCAGCTTCAATGGCTCCCTGATGAGTTTCGCGTCGCCGTGATCATTTTGCATCAGAGGCACATCCTCAGGAACCGTCATTGTGAGACGAGATAGAGTTTGGAAGCTAGAGGGAGACGATATAATGAAATCTAGGGAGACATTTGGGCCCTATTTATGCCCGGCTGGAAAGGGCCCGGGGTGCGATGCGGCATACGCCAGCTTGTTTGGGGGGGGAGGCTTCGTCGTTCGCATTCCCGCTACGTAACGACACCTTCTGAACGGATCTTTGAAGATTAAGCAACATTTCCGTACTCTTACTAGCAATTGAGAACAACTTTTACCGTTCGGACCCCTATGCAACTTTCATGTAATTTGTAATTGAAGAGCGATGATTGCATCGTCGACTGCTTGTATTAGACCTGCCTACTCCAGACCGAATTCGAACAATTGCGAATAGAGCCATTGTGTTGCGACGCTCCCAGATTTTGGGAATTCGATTGTTTGTTATAGAATTCATCACATGGCCTGCGTCTCTAGGATGGGGTTACTACTCGAATAGAACGATATCTCTATTGGCCTCTCCACAGTCGTACAATTACTGCTTCATGTCACGCACTACCTGATCCAACTTTTTTATGAACCCCTTCATCTCATCCACTGTGTTGTAGTGGACCAGACTTGTCCGGATGATGCCATACTCCGGTAACCCCAGAACATCATGAACAGTCCGAGGTGACCAACAGTCACCAGTAATAAGTCGAAAACTTGATGTTTCATGAATTTCCTTGGCAACCCTATCAGACGGGATCCCATTCACCGTAAAGCTGACCAATGATACGCGAGCCTTTCGGTCCGCCACCTTAGATCCGTACACCGTGTACAGGTCTGGATGCGCTGTTAGGTACCCTAGAATCTCTGCTGTGATAACCTCCTCGTGGGCGATGAGGGCATTCCAACCAATTTGGTTAGTGAGGTACCTGATGATCGGGGTGACCGCATGTTCGAGCTCAATGCAGCTGTTGCCGAGTCCCAAGCGCACATGTAAAGCCGTAGCGTCAAAGAAGTAGTGGTTGAGGCTCGTGAGGTACCGTTTCTGAACGTCGCGGCGAGCATAGATCTGCGCAATATGTGGACCAAAGACCTTGTACCAGCTAAATACGTAAAAGTCCACGCCGAGTTCCTTGACATCGATGGAGCGATGAGGAGCCCACGCCACCCCATCTACCGATATCAACGCGCCAGGAACCATGTGGACGAGGTCTGCAACCTCTTTGATATTTTCAATGGTTCCAGTGATGTTCGACACATGACCACAGCATACAAGGCGCGTCTTTGGGGAAAGAAGAGGTCGAAGCGTGTCGAGGCTCAGCCTGGGATCTGTGTTGTTCCCCATACCCCCGGCTGGGACCCACCACTTGATGGAGATGCCCAGAGCTTTGGCCAAGGCAACCCACGCGGTGATGCCAGCCTCGTGGCATAGCACAGATACGATGATCTCCGAGTCTGCATTGAGATTTGGGAGAAGCGATGCGGCCAGGTTCCGCAAAAGACCCGTCGTGGAGGGCCCAAAAGCTAGCGGGCTAAGAGTTAGGCATGGAATGACCGAAAACGTGTATTGTATCCAGGGCGATTGCTGCTTACCGATCTCATCAGGCTCGGCATTCATAAATGAAGCAAGCGTTGCATATTGCGCAGTACGCTCTTTGATGTCGACCATGCTTTTCGAGTCAAAGCCGCGGAGATTCATATGGGGCGCAGACATCGTGCGAACAATACTACAGATTATTCCGTGTCAGTCCTGGTCCATCGTTTGATATGATAGCTGACCTCTCAATGGCGCCCCTGTACACAAGAGCACCAGAGCCATTGTTGAGACAGACGGCGCCTGAACCGAGTCCTGGAAACTCTTTCCGAACAGTCTCGACATCAAAGGCGTCGAGGCCATTGCCGGGAGCCATTTTGAATAATAATAAGAACAAGCCACACCACTGTCGGCCAGATGCGGTACATTATCTCCATCAGAAGGCAAAGTTCGTTGCTAGTTATAAGCAAGGGACGGCGCAGGCCCCTTGCCAGAGTCGGGAGGCATCGTCTTGCCAGAAAAAAAAACATATAAGCCTTGATTGCTGGCCATTTTGAACAGGAGCCCAGAGCTGAAGCAATGTCCCCCTGCAGATAGATAATGCTGCAGATCGACAGGGGCAGGTGAAAATTGGCCTACCTTGCTACGTACTTCTTTTACGGAGATCCTCGGCCTGCAGAGATCTCGAGGCCGCAGGTGAGAGATCCACATCCCGATGAAATTTCAACAGGACTTCATGCATAAGTGGGGGATGCAGCGCTATGACCCGGCAGCGCCTGCATCTCTTCCCCGGTCGTGAGAAATGAAGCAAACATGGGCACCTGGGGTGGCTGGCTGAACGGCACGGTCCGCTTGAGTTGGGCCCTGATTTATGAGGATTCGAGGATCCTGATTCATACGATATCTCCGAATCGTTTTAACCGATGGCGCGAACGATGGCCTAGGGAAACTTCATTCAGGCGCTAAGAATGATGTCGGAACCAGCTGGAGAGCTACAAGACTTGCTTGCCCGACTGGCGCAATTCTACAGAGCGAATGAGACCAGCATCTCTGTTTCCCAGGTATCAGGATGCAAGGGGCAGCTGTTGGAGAGTGATGTCCTAGCTCTGGATCGCTTCTTTGGCTTGTTCCTGTGCTCTACTGAGCAGGTCGGTGTCGCTTCCATCTAACTCAATTGGCTCAACGCTTACTCATGCCCTCAATCGGGCCGATAGAACCTGACTACCGGTGCATCCTGCCACTCTTCACCTGCAAGGCCGGACAGTGGGCCTTCGGTCACAGCCGCCAGGAGGATGTCTGCAAGTGCTGCAAAAGGTCGTGTCCAGCCGCACTCGCCCTCTGCTATTCCGTCTTCCAGCTGTGAACCCCAGCAAAGGTTATCCGAACAACAGTAAGTGTCCCTGTCAATTTCAGAGATAGATGGCGACTAATTGCCGCTGGTAGGCCCATAGCAGAGGAATCTAGCAGTAGTAGCACAAGTCCTCCGTGTTCGCATTCCGATGCCAACGCAACCACACCATCGCCGCCTACAGGTGCAACGGCGCCTCTACATGTTGCGACCGAGGATGATGACACCTTTGGCACACTGGGATTCTCTGCAAGTACACAACTACTCTTACAGAGTTGCAAGACAGACCGCGGAAGATTCTTGCGTAAGATCGGGGAAGCAAGGACGGCCCTCCCAACAGGGCAGGGCTGGGAGGCCGCGATAGCCACAAAACAAGACAACGCCGACTTGCGTGACCGTATGAAAATTTACAATAGATTTGAATGCTACAACATCTACAAGCACGTTGTCGAAGCCGGATATCACACGGGTGCCCACTGGATCCGCGACATGCGCCCGGCGCTGGCGAACAAGCTGTGCCAGGACTTCCCTCAGCGCTTCCCCGACCAAAAGGCTGCTAATAAGAGCCTGAAATGGGTAGATCACGGTTGCAGGTATCACGAATGGGCCAGCCAGTTTGGAAATGGGTTAACTGCATTGGGCTATCTTATTGCGTTACCTTTAGATGTGCCTCACTCAGAGTATGCTTGCCTCATTTTTCTCCCCTCTACGCAACTCCAGTCTCAGAAACGCCCGCAGATACACGTCCAGATGCACACAAGAGCGAATGCATGCAGCAGTCAGGAAGCTGAAAAGCCTGGGGATTGATAACCTCGTGACGGGCCTTGAGCTTTCTGAACTGGGCAACCACATTGCCGCGACATTGAGGGATCTCACGAGTAGAAAGCGCAAGGACATTCCTGGTAAGCCTTTAGCTGTCGGAGAGCATTGTCCAATGCTTATACTTAGTTCAGAAGCTGCGACCGAGGGCACTCACAAATTACCGCGCTTGATGGCGTGCTCCAACCCACCATCACCGAGTCATACCCTAACTGCGCAGCTTTGCCAAAACCCCACGCCCCCTGAGTCACTACCTGCCAGCAGGGAGGGCACCA
Source organism: Aspergillus undulatus (assembly GCF_047715775.1). Classification (NCBI taxonomy): domain Eukaryota; kingdom Fungi; phylum Ascomycota; class Eurotiomycetes; order Eurotiales; family Aspergillaceae; genus Aspergillus; species Aspergillus undulatus. Next base: position 240,241 of record NW_027396621.1, on the reverse strand, counting down.
CCAACTCCACGTTGGACATGGACTTCTCAGTTGACGCCCGAACCTTGAGTCAGTCGACGGGTGCCAACGCCTGCCGCTCTATAGCAGAGACCTATGCAGTTCCGTATAATGGTCCGTTCAATCTCAGTACGTATGATCCTCCTCCGTTCCCAAGGCTGCCAGCCAACCGATAAACAGTGGACCTGGACCCATCCGTCTACTCAGGGCTACTTCACAGTTCCGATTATAATCCTGCGCTGGGGCCCTTTGATGCGCTGTGTCTGGATGCAAATTTTACCGAAGATTTATCGCAAGTAGAACCACCACTCACATTCGATTGTAACATCGGAAGCCCTTTCCATAGCGGGCAATGATACAATCGAATCCTGCGTCGGCTCATGTCCGACTTGATGCCTACTGCTCTACAATACTTGAAGGCCAATCCCAAGAACATCAATTGTCACGAAAACGAATGTTCTGTGCAAGCGCAGATACCATCGGCTCTCCTAGACAGATTGTTCAGTCGCTCCAAGGTAGCCTTTCCGTCCAGTCAACATGGCGCCATGCTGTCTCGGATCCAGGCTGGCTTCGCGAAACAAGGAGTACTTCTGATTATGCCACTCGACGCTGTTGATCTCTCTTCCAGCATTGTCTGTGAACTTGGCATCGAACTCCGGCCGCAGGAAGTAGATACACGAGAACTTGTCTTGCCCGAGTGAATGCGGTAGAGGTGGTGGCACGACGCGGTGCAGGGACGACGCAAGCGCCCCCTTCGACAAGAAACGCAGCGAGTCGCCCACATTGACCACGGCGTGGCCGGGGCGCGGTGGGATATACGACCATTCGTCAACTCCGGAAGGCCCAGGTAACAATGCCTGCAGCCCCTCGGATTTGGTGAACACCACAGTCAATGTCCCCATGTCAGTGTGTGCCATGTTGCCGACCTTCTCGCTGTCGCTGCTCCAAGGCAAATATTTCAGCATGGCCATGTTAGCGGAAGATGGCTTATCCTTTCGGTGACACTCCTTCAGGTCATATGGGAGTCCAAGGGCCTTTGAAAGGATGGACAGGATGCATTCGGTGTAGTCGTGGACTTGAGCCATGAAGGCCTTCACTAACTGTAGGTTCTCCTGGAATCCCTGGGGAAGCTGTAGGACATCCTGCCCGAAGACGCCATTGTTGTGGATCTACATGATGAATTAGAGAACGTTCCGAGTGTGGAATGAGCGAGTCATACCGAGAAGCTTTCATAGCCGTCCTTCTTCTCGGCAAAGGGCCCAACAGAACAACCGGCCCGTTTATATCTAGCACGCTATGTCAGTAAGGTCAAGTCAACTCATAGTGTACAGAAACATAACATACCCTTGAAGCCTTGACGGCAGATGTTTCTCGGTGCTATACCCCTCCTTTTCCTCAAGCGGTAGCTTGAAAACGGAGTTCCCAACATCAACGAGCTCATCAACTTGCTTCAGGGTCTCGGATGTGGCAGCATCACGAAAATCAAGGTAAAAGAATCCGTTGGTCTTGCAGGCAGACACGAGCTCGTTCACTGCATCGCTATTGCCCTCCAGAAGCTTGGCGAGGGAGATCGAGTTTAGCTCTGCTTGTTTCGTCGTGGAGGTCGTCATTTTTGCGCGTTAACAGTATCTTGAACGGAGGTAGATATACGTTGGACTGTTAGATTTTGGACTTCAAAAGGAACAGGTTGAGTCTTTAAATTGTCACCTTTTCCCATGGTCTCATCTGGATGATCTGGTACACGGCGGGCTGTTTCAACTCTTCTCGCCATCCACACCGGCGATTACGCTACTGCTGTTTGTACGGGGGTAGCCAACGGCCCATATTCCTGTGTCACTCTACCGATCCATACGACGAGTGCATCATATGCACGGCATGCAGTCCAGCTTGCCGAATCAATGTTAGGGTCCTTCATTCTTCAGTAGCCACAAAAGGGAATTGACCTCCCTAGCGGTGAGATATGCTGGAGGCCATATGCATCTGGTTAAGCAAACCCGGTGGCCGAGAGCTACAGCGGAATATGGATAATCAAATTGTGGTGGGAGCGATGAAGAGGATCGCCCATGCCCCTGGGGAGAGCTTGGTGCTGTTAGATACATACATAAATGGAGAGATTACATTTACTTCCATGAAATCACGAATCAACACCATTCTCACTGAACTACAATGCAGCGAAAATCTAGAATGCTCAACACGAAGGACTACAATGCCTTGAGCCTGGCTCAGCCGACGAACTTCAAGGCCATGCTGAAATCCGGCGAGCTGCTCTGGGGCACGGGATGTCGAATCCCCCATCCAGAGGCGGCACGGGTTGTTGGTGCGACTCCGTATCATTTCTGCTTTCTCGACGCGGTAAGGCCTAAAGTGTCTACTCCAAAGTATCATTTCCTATGACAGTTCTGATCGATCAATACTCTGTAGGAACACGCACCCCTAAACGCAACCCTCCTCGTTAGCTTAATCCGAACGATCCAATACCACTCCAATGGCTCCATGGTACCATTTGTCAGGATCCCAAAATGCTCGCCCGAGCTCTACAACTATGCTCTGGGCGCTGGTGCAGGCGGGGTAGTTATGCCTCACGTCCAGAATGCAAAACAGGCAGAGGAGCTGGTTCGACTGTGCAGGTTTCCGCCGCAGGGAGACCGTAGTTTCCCTCCTGCAGCTCTGATTGGCGAGCAGCAGAACCGAACGCCAGAGGGCAAGACGACGTATGACGTGTGGAACGACCATGCCGCTGTGATATGCCAGATTGAAGATCTTGAGGGGCTGGAGAATGTTGAAGAGATCTGCCGAGTGCCCGGTGGTGCGTATATCCTTCCAGGGCTACTATCCAATGATCCCTGTATTGAAAGTGTCTCGACTTTGTTGCACTGCTTACTAGTCCTGCAGTTGACGGTCTATTCATCGGCACAGGTGATTTGCGTATGTGCCTGAACTTGGCACACGGATCGCTCGATGGCGATGAACCTGCTTTCCTCTCCGCTCTTTGCAAAATCCGAGATGCGGCAAAGGCCAACAACCTTCCTATCATGGGATTTGGTATTTCGCCTGCCGGGATGGAGCTCAGGCGTGAGATGGGCTGGAATGCGTTCATTATCCATGGGGACATCGATGCCATCACTACATCGGCTGTCCAGTCTCTGCAGACGTACACCGATGCAGCCAGTGGTACTGGGGCCAATGGGTGTCAGCCATGCGCAGAAAAGGAGTGATGACTCGGTTCTCAGGTTAGTATATGCGGCTGCAGTGCAACTGCAGTATTTGCCGAGTGGATTGGCGCTTTGGTGATGCTGTCGCTGTTCGTCGTTACGGGCGACAGGAGAGGATGTTTAGTAGTTGAATTGGAGATAGATAGTACGAGCGCACACGAATGTGATTATATAGGGACTATTATATTTACTCTTCACCTTGGGAACATTTATTCGGTCCAATGCACCCAGGTTCTTTTCCTCTGTCACTACAATATTTCACGATAATCACTACTCGACTCTGTGATCCTCAAGGAACAGTCTGTTCAAGAGCCCCAAATGGCGAATCTCGAGAGCAACGTGAAATCCCTCATCGCGCAACAACTTGGACTGCCCGTCGATGAGGTACGGAGTCCTGTTAATGTCGGATATCTTCAGAGTGGTGTTTACTATGTCCTCCCCTTAGGTGACAATCGACGCCGACCTCAAGAGTGCCCTGGCAACAAGTAACATCAGAAGGTGCCAGATCCTAGCTGCTCTTCGAGAGGTCCATTGCCCCAGACCAAGACAGTTTTTGAATCGTCTTGCTGACATTGAGCCTAGAAGTTTGATATATACATCACGAGTCAGGATATGGATGAATTTACCACGAGTATGTGATCAGTCGTCCATTTGTCTCTTCTGAGAGCTAAAGTACGGTTGCGGCTTCAAGCTCGAGATGTCATTGACTACGTTGGGACAAAGTTATGGTGGTACGCAATCTAGAGTGCTATATATGGATTGCACCAAGTTCTTAGTTACTGCCAATTGAACATACAAGCGGTTGTACTTACGTCGCGTGCCAATTGCTGTAGTATGGCTTTAATATAGTGGTCTTCGATCAAGATTTTGAGCTGCACATCAATCCTCTTCCTAGATATATGGTTCTATCGAGGTACGCAAGGATACTCCACTCGAGTGCGCAGCTGGGCGACAACCCCCGTCCTCCTAAATAACAATGGGCCCCCCCGCCCGCCCACCTGTGCCCCAGCCTGAGCTCTTACACCTCAATCATCCTACTTGCCTACACTCGCAATCATGACGATTTCACAACAACCCATCCTTCCCGACGATGTTCTCTTCTCCAGGCTCTTGAAAATAGCCAGACAGCGAGATTCACAGATCATCGTGAATGACTGCAGCCGCGAAACCCAGTTCAGCTACCGTCAAATCCTCGATGGCACCGTGAAGTTAAAACAGAAGCTCCAAGACCTCCTTGGTAGGTCTGCACTGGAGAGCCCCGGTCGTTTCTACATTGCTCTCCTGGCTCCAAATGGATACGAATTCATCATTGGAGTCCTTGCCGTCCTAGCAATTGGCGGAGTAGTCGTGCCAATGCGTAAGGTCCCCGTTGCGAACAAAAGTGTCTCGAGAGAGCAAAGATGGATAGGTAACTAACGCGAACATCTTGAAAATCACAGCAACTGGCGCACTTCCCGCCGAAGCATCCCACATTCTCCAGCAATGCGATGCCCGGTATCTCCTTGCTACCTCAGAGTTAGCCAATCTCGCGGCCGAGATCAAGCAGGAAGCCAAGATTCCTTCTCTCATCATCAACAGCAACGAAGATGCGGCCGCCGCATCCGACAATAACCTCCTTCCAGTCACAAGCTATACTCTCGACCCAGCCCTCGCAGTACCCGAAGAAACCCCGAGCATACTATTCTTCACATCCGGAACAAGCGGCCCCCCAAAGGGCGTCCTTCACGCCCGGCGAACAATCAACAAGTACGCGCGACAGGCCGAAGCCCCCGAGCCAAACGACGAGCTCTGCATCATCCCGCGTGGCGCATTCTGGTCACTCTACTTCACCAAGCTATTCCAGATGCTGCTAACAGGCATCCGCGTCGAGATCCACAACTTCGGTCGAAACTATAATCTGATATGGGAGAAACTGCGGGAGCAAACGGCGACCAAGATCGTCTTGTCCCCGACCTTTTGGTATGGAATGATGACATATTTTCAGAGTCATATATCCGTCGTGTTACCGCGGGATGTTGTTGACGAGTATGTAAAGGGGGCGCAGCAACTGAGTGATGCGTGCGCGACGGGCGCGATGCTCTCCGGTCCGATTAGGGAGTTCTGGAGAGAGATGCGTGGAGGTCAGCTGCTTAAGGAGCTATATGGGACAACGGAGACGCAAGAGATAGCTGTTTGCGATATGGACTCGGGACGCGTAGAGGTGAGGCATACGTATCGTCGTTGCCAGTGTCTGTTGGCTTTGCTAGATGTTGGAGATTGCTAATATCTGTGACCAGGATGATTTGGGAACACCGCTTCCAAATGTCACTATGAAGCTATCCGAGGGTGAAGAAGGGGAGGTCCTTGTCAAGACGCCGTCTTTATTTCTCGGGTGCGTTGATATCCATTCCCGTCCTTTCTCTACGGTTGCCAAATTCGCTGACAAACTCTTCTACTGTAGGTACTTGAACGCCCCCGATGCCACAGCCAAACGGTTTGACCCCGACGGATTCTTCAAGACTGGGGATCTAGCCGTCGTCCAAGATGGCCGGTACGTTTTCAAAGGAAGAGCAAACATGGACCGTTAGTATTCCAACTTCTCTCTCGTCTTCCTGCCTCAGCTGACACTCACTTCCCCCGTGACAGTATTCAAATTCTACACCTACAAAGTTCCCCGGGGCCAGGTCGAGGCTGCCTTAATCGCACTTCCGTACATCGCAGAGGGGTATATCATGCCAGTCGCTGATCCACAGTGTGACACGCGGACAGCCGCTCTCGTGCGGTTCCGAAAGAACGAAAGTGATTTTGGCCATAAAAAGTTGGATTTGCAGACCATTCGAAACGACCTGGCCACGAAATTGGGTCTCCCTGCGTACCAATTGCCAACTGTGTTGAGGGTCTTGAGAGATGACGAAGTTGTTCCCCGGACGTGGTCGGAGAAGACTGCCATGATGAGGGCCGTTCACCAATTTTTCCCGCTAGATAACGAGACAATGATTTGTGGGGAGGAGACGGAGGTCCTCGATGTCAGCGAGTTTATGAAGATGCAGACTACGAAGTTGTGGGAGTTGTCGGGGATGCGGTAAACAGCTTTCTTTCGTCCAACTGGAACCAGATTAGAGACGAGATGCTGAGTTGTTGGTCAAGGTGTCGGAGTTCCAAGGAGTAAATGAAGGTATTTTCCGTTCTTCGACCATGCCTATGTGCGCAAGCGTTCTCCATAGCTTCAGTTCTGTTTCTTTGACAGCTCTTGACGTCCATGTAATTGAATTTATTGACCTCAGCCTCTGACCCGCGGTTATTGTAGTACCATAAAGCTGTTCTATCATCGCACCGAGCGTTCGATATCACTATTCGCGAGTCCCGCCTTCAACAAATGGACATGTCCTAGACAGGTGCAGAGAGAGCAAGCAATTCCTCTATGGACTCTTTGATAATACCCAGCGCCTGGTGAATTTGAGACTCGGAAACGACAAGCGGGGGTGCGATGCGAATGACGCCCGTTCGGCTCGATTTAAGCTGTACACAGGAGACTTTAGCAAGTTTGCGCAAATAAACGCCTGCCGATGGCATGAGAGGGGTTGCTTACCAAAAGGCCCTTCCGTGTCATCAGCTCACACAGTTCTATGCCCGTATGCCCATTGGTCTTGGACTGGTCAATGACGAAAGCGTTGAGTAGCCCCCTGCCGCGGATGGTCTGGATAACAGGACCAGGAGTTTTAGCCTGAATATCGCTCAAGCCACCGCGAAGCACGCGACCAAGATACTCTGCGTGTTGAACCAAATCTTCTTCCTCGACGACCTGGAGGGCACGCATAGCAACTGCGGCTCCGAGAGGATTGCCACCGTAAGTTGATCCATGCGTTCCGGGCTCGACGGTAAGCATCACGTTGTCATCACCTAGAACACACGAGACAGGGTACATGCCACCTGTCATGGTCTTGCCCAGTAGCACCATATCAGGTCTGATGCCACTCCAGTAGTGACCGAGTAGCTTTCCAGTGCGCGCAATTCCGGTCTGGATTTCATCGCAGACTAACAGGACATTATGTTTATCACAGAGAGCCCTTGCCTCTCGAAGATAGTCATCATCGGCTACGATGACGCCGGCATCTCCTTGTATAGGTTCAATTAATAAGGCAGCCAGATTGAAGCCAGCTGCGTCAAACGCATCTCGGAGCGCTGATTTATCATTCATGGCGATCAGTCTGTCGGTTCCGGGGATTGAGCAGCTGATATTGGGAACCAATGGACCGTAGTTATCGCGGGACATTTCGTCAGAGGCTAGAGAGATTGACGCCAACTATAGGTAAAACAAAGCATCTAGGTCAATATGGTCTACCGACAATCGTATTCCATTCAATCAATCAAGACACTCACCGTCCGTCCATGGTGGTTACCTGCAACACCAAGAATGATAGCTTCATTCTGCGGAACGCGTTTGACTTTATAGGCCCATTTCCGCGCCACCTTAATAGCTGTTTCAGAAGCCTCCGCGCCAGTACTTGACGGCAGAACCCTGTCATAGCCGAAGAGATTCGTCATGAATTCGGCGAATTGGGGATAGACGTCATTGTGGAAGGCGCGGGAGGTCAGGGTCAGGCGGGATGCCTGGTCAACAAGGGCTGCAACAAGTTTCGGGTGGCAATGGCCATGGTTTAGTGCAGTCGACGCAGAATGAAAGTCAAGATAGTGGTTGCCCTCGGGATCCCAAACAGAAACACCCTGGGCGCGCGCAAAGACGATAGGGAGCGACTGGTAGTTTTTGGCGGAATAGTTCTTTTCAGCCAGGAGGGCGGCTTCAGTACTGGAGGCGCGGCTGGTCAACAGCTTGTCACTGAAATGGGAACCCATGGTCGGAGAGTGGCAAAGATTGACGTTGTGAGCGACAGAGAGCTTTTTCACGGATGGTGAGGGTGCAGGAGACGAGGCGAGGGGTGTCTAGATCGACTTAAATAGACAACCCCGAGAGGGCGGGGCATCCCATCGCACTTAGAATGTAGTAGGGTAAAGATGCCTTGCCGACAACGCGTGCATTAGGGCCAGAATGACATCGGCAACACGATTCGTCAAGCCTCAAGTGCTGCTGTCTCCAGCGGCCGCTCATTACACTGTTTGGCGTCTTCAATACTCGATAGTATACCGTCGGCCTGTCAGAAACTTAATAATTATGATAAAACAGCCTCCAGAGGCCAATGCTCTAATAAACCACATCATAGACTAATCATGGTTCGAGGCTTATAATTGATGAAAGTTGGCAGTATTCAATAATGAGATTTTAGGGGAGGTGAAGAAAAACAAAGAATCTTACTCAATAGTCTCAGATTATATAGTTCCTACACTAAAGAAAGTGGTCACACCGTGACTCGCGGGGCAGGAATTGTGGACTATAGGCTGAGTAGATGTTATACCAGGGGATATATACCTATGTACACTCGGACACGCCGAGAGTCAACAATCGCCACGTAGGTCAGCCGCCAGCGGTAAGCAATGCGGCAGTAGATATATCGTGCCAGTGGAAACTCCGACCTGAAGGAAATCCTTGCCCTGGTCGACGATCCGACGCGATGGGTGTTCCTGTGGCTTGCCGATCATGCGATCATTGCAGGGGTCTGCGCGCCACGATTTTACCCAGGGGCAGGCAAGGCACCTATTAATCCCAGTGCTCCTGGACATCAGAGACAAGAAGTATCTTCGAGGTGTCACACATCTTCTACAAGACCCTTGGTGTCTTGACCGATAGCTGTCGACCGACCCAGAACGCCATGGCTACGTCCGCAGAGCAATCGGTCACCCGGGGATCATGGCGATCTTCAAGAAAGTTCATGATAGCCACGGCTTGCGTTGCCTTGTTTACTGGTAGGACCTCGATTGCTGATAGCCGATGAAGCCTCTAGCCTCTAATATCCGTGAACAGAAACCCTCCTAGCCGGATTCCCCGTGCCGATGCTTCCTTATATGCTAGAAGAGCGCCTTCACAACGAGCCATCTCGAACAACTGTCACAACCCACAACCTGCTGAGTTTACACGGCTTCGTCACAATTATCTGCTCCCCTGTTTTCGCAAAGTTATTCGATAAAACCTCCAACCAGAAAGGCCCGCTTTTTCTGTCGCTTGGGCTTTGTCTTGCTGGCACTGTGCTCGTCGCGTACACCACCACATGTACTTGTCACTCCAGACGCTCTGCATTTTGCTCCACCAGTGCTAACTGTGTCTGATCCAGTATGGGCACTATACATAGGCAGGGTCCTGCAGGCAGTTGCCGGCTCGGCTGCATGGCTTGTCTGCACGGCCATGATAACCGAGAGCGCCGCTGATGGACGATCTGGGACAATGATGGGACTGAGTACGTCTTTCATTACGATCGGAACAGTTAGCGGGCCAATGCTCGGAGGTGTTTTGTTAGGCTGGGTTGGGTACTGGTCAGCTTGGGCTGTGCCAATGGGTCTGTTGTTTCTCGACATGATTGCCCGGTTGGTCATGATCCAGCCAGAGCCCGGTTCAGAAAAGTCACACACCTCGTTGGATAAAGCTAAGTGCAGCACGCCATGCGATGTCGCCGCCAGCAACTCACCCCGCGATGTGGAGGAAATCCATACTGAAACATCGCCCCTTCTGCCATCGTCGACGTCAACAACAGAGGTAGGCCCAGACACGGAAACGGAAGTGGGAACCGATGGCGCTTCGGTCGTGGAAAGTCACAATTTCTACGCAGTTGTCCTTAAAGACATTGGCGTATGGACAAGCATCCTGAACACGTGTGTCCAAGCCGCGATCCGAGCAGGATTCAACGCGACTTTACCCGTCCATCTTCGCGATACCTTCAATTGGGGCCCATCACCGGTAGGAGCAACCTTCTTTGCTCTTCAAGTCCCGATAGTCTTTCTCTCCCCTATTCTTGGCTGGGTCCGAGATCGCTTCGGTACCCGATACCCGACGATGGCTGGTTGGGTTCTTCTTTGCCCCTTACTCTGCTGCTTGGGTATCCCTGGGAGCGGAATATCCTGGGCCAGTGGCAGCCAGAAAGTTGAAGAAGCCACTTTTATTGCATGCATTTGCGGCATTGGACTAGTTATGCCATTCACTCAAGGTGCTGGGGCTTTGCACATGCGGAGTAAGTTGGATGTCTGCTGCTTAACAATGGGACGAATGCTAACAGCAGGTCGGCTCCACAAACAGATCTTGTACAGAAGCTGGAAAAAGAGTCTCCCAACATATTTGGCCCCAATGGCGGGCGCGCGAGGTGTTTCGCGCTGATTTCAGTCTCATTCAATACCGGCCTGACGCTGGGTCCAGCCCTGACTGGATGGCTGTTTGGCAGCATCGGGTATTGTTACATGAATTTTGTTCTCGGTAGGTGATGCCATGATTCTGTTTCTTAATGTAAATGTGTTGACATACTCTAGCTTCTATCTGTTTGGCAGTGGCAGTTATCACATTCATTTTCTTTTGACTTGTAATTTCCAGATTGGTCGCTGCAAATTGGAAAGCCTTTCTTTTACGTCTATCCCATAGGATCAAAGTAGAGCACATCAACCCTACGCTAACTGCCCACTCGATACAAACTCAAATAGAAGAAATTCTCGAATCATCGGTCGAGGTCCTCTGTATCACTCTCACTCTATTCAGCTGTAATTCCTGCGCACTCGTCCTGAACGCACGTTTCCTTCCCACGAAGACCCCCTATCGACCGGTCGTTTCCGCGTCCGCTGTGGTTCCTATTGTCTACCATCCCTGTTTCTTACAGCCTGCGTCAGATGGCAAGATTATTTCTCTTCTGCATTGAGTCACAGCGGCTGGGATGGCCAATACTTTGGACTATTTGTGTAACATCGTCTGTGTAGGAACCTCAGCTCATTGCCCCTTGCTTTTAATAACCACGAATAGCCAGTCAAAAGGCCACTTGCCCAGAAAAAAACAAAAAGAGGTGTCTTGGTCCATGCGTTCTTGCTGCTCATGGATCCCTTGGTCTTCTATGGAATAAGCTGTCTGTCACTGGTTAACTCTCGATATTATTCTCACCGGATTCGAAACGGGGAAGAGAGTATCCGAGAGTAATAGAAAGAATGAAAGAGCAGCGCAATCCATGCAGCTGAACTCGCACGAACCTCCCAACATTTCAGTCCCGTCTGAGCCCTGCCTGATGCACAAAGATCTGCACTCGGCTTAGACCCTAGGAATGCCACAAGAGGTAGCTCGGATAATAATTGAGTGTTTCTGACAAGGATGGCCACCCGCGGTGATGGTGGAGGCAGTGGAGACAAGGATAGGGGAGTGTAGATGCAGAAGACGTAACCGCTCCTTCGACTGCTATTACTAGCTTTGACTGAATGAGCAAGGGTGGTGGAAGTTTCAAGAAGAACCACGAGTATATAATGAGATGTGTGGCGCTTACTAAAGCAAAGTCTCAACTATACCGCACCTAGATCAGAACTGGGAGCCTAGGCATGTTCATGGGCTCTAGAGGTAGTATACTGCATGGCCGCTATACTCACTACAACTGCATCATATGTCTGGGACTGGGATTCACTGCCCCTCCTCATCACTGCGAGGAGGAGGAAGGACTCACAGTGTTGCCAAAAGTGATGGCGTCCCTTGCTCGAAACATTAGAAATCATTGTACACGATCGACCTGTCTTATAGTGAGGACATTAATAATACTTGGTAAGCAGAAGTATCCGGCGGATCCCGAGACCTGGGGTTAAGGACCGGTGGGAGAGAGCTTATAACCCCGCTCGCGTCAACGCTTACTCTCCATACCTTCCTGAATCCAGTAGCATACTATACTACAGCCAAACGTTATACTCAAAATGACCCCCCCAATCGCCGTCGTCATAGGAGCCCTAGGCGCACAAGGCTCAAGCGTGGTCTCCTCGCTGCTTTCTTCTGGGGGCTACAGAATCCGAGCCCTAACATCCACCCCATCCTCGCCCGACGCCATCGACCTCTCCGCAGACCCCGCGGTCGACGTCATAGAAATCGATCTCCTCTCCATCGACAGTCTTGTCTCTGCCTTTCGCGACGCAACGTATATCTTCGCGAATTCTGTTTTCCGACCTGATGTCTTCATGGAGAAGGGGGCGAGGGCGGCGCAGGAGCTTGAAGAAACTCATGGGTTGAATATCGTGCGGGCTGCGAGAAAGGTTGCTCGAGATGAGGGGACTCTCGAGCATTTGGTTTGGTCGACTCTTCCGGACGCGGAGAAGATCAGTGGAGGGAAGTATACGATTCCGCATTTCCAGTCCAAGATTCCGGCGGAGGAGTACCTGCTTGATGAGGGGAATGGATTGAAGGAAAGAACCACGTTCTTGCGCGTTGGGATGTATGGATTGAACTTGGAGAGGGTGCCTTATTTGCCGGTTTATGTGGTCAGTATTCCTCTTTGACTGTTGTCCTCGGGGCGGCTGAATTAACGAGGGCCCAAACTCATTTAGAATGGCACAAACAAACACATCGTGACCCTTCCTTGCTCGTCGTCTGCGGTGATTCCTATGGTTGGGGCGGTGACACCTAATGTGGGTTTGATCGTTGATGCTATTTTCAGACAGCGTGAGAAGTCGCGCGGAAAGTACGTGCTCGGTGTCGCAGAGCATTTAACCGCAAAGGAGTGGGCATTGGCGTTGTCAAAGGTTTCAGGGAAGGATGTTGTATTCTTGGAAACAAGTCTAGGAGCCTATGAGGAGCTCTGGGGTGCAGTCGGGACAGAGATAGGACTGATGATGAAGTATATTGAAGAGCTTGGCAGACAATGTTTTACAGCTGGCGTCGACTCAGATATGCTTCTTACACCAGCGGATCTAGGGGTCGAGGATGTCTTGCATAGTACCGAGGATGCTTTGAGGAACCTGGCTTGGGACAAGGTCATGGTCATGGCTCAAGAATAGGTGCCTAATGTGTTTCAAAAGTTATCGGGCCTGAGATATGCCCTCGAAGTAATCGAAATCCTTCAGTAGGGGAGACACAACAGTTTCAAAAACAGATTCGTCAAATTGTGGATCCTCAAACCGCTCGCCCTTATTGCGAGACCAGTACAGGCACTCTTTGACAACGTCCCCATAGTTCGACCCGCTCTCGCAATATACTCTCCGTAAGGTCCGTGTAGCAGTATTAAAATGCACCTGAAGCTCTGAATCAGCCTGGTCATCAGTCGTATAGAGGGCGGCAATAGTCTTGCCCAACGATAGCTCAGTAAGGGCAACGGCAAGTGGTAGCAAAATCTCATTTTGAATGGCGTTGGGGCTTGGGAATTCTGTGCTGTTGTCGTGCAGATGCGAGGTTGCAGCCTGCCATAGTAGATACGGATGATCGAACATAATCGCGTCGGATGGCAGATCGTGGACAAACACTATGTCTTTCGTCCCCCATCGCTGCTTGAGCCAGTTTCCGTGGAGCTGAAGGACGCCACAGGCCAGGGTGGCTGCTAGATACAGCCTATTGCGTCTGCTCAGTTGCTCCGAGTGGGAGGCTGGTACGCTCAACTGATTTGAACCAGCAAGCATATCTTGCAAAGAGCGTAGGTTCAGGTTATGCCCTATGTTTTTAAGATGTCGCACGTGAAACCGGACGTCGCTGGTTTGACTTGAAATGTATCCAACAGGATTACGCGAGTACAGGAGCGACTCGTTGTTGAAACATTCTAGCGTAGCGCATAGGTCGTTGATGGAACCAAAATGGCCCAGTGCCGGGTTGACTGCTTCGACGCAGACGGTAGTCGAATCAGTAGCAAACTGAACTCTTCGTCTTCCCTCTGAGGCTGACATCAACGACTGTTGCGACGTCTGTTCAAGGTGAACAGGAACGGTCTTTTCGATAATCTCTGGCAGGAATTCCACTTCATGCCACTGACTGGTTGGATGGGGTGACTTTTTCGCTGCCGAGAGCATCATAAGGAACCGATTCTTGCTCGCTTGGTCGGTACCTTGTTGGATATTCATAGTGTTGGAGTCAAGGCGAAAGCAAACAGTATGTTTGTTCCTGCATGAGCATTTCCAACCTTGACCCTGTACCAGCATATTGTATAGTACGCGAGCATGGCGACGGCCATCGCGATGACGCTTCAAGCCCTTCCTCCATCGAGATGTTGTCCCTTTGGCCCGTTCGAGTTGGTGCGACTGGTCGGTAATCATTTTCAGGATGTGGTTGGCCTTATCAATTTTATTTAGTATATCTTCATACACGGCTTTGGAAAGGATCTTGCGGAACTTGATGGTTCCCAGCGATTTGATGGAGGCGGCCTAGGCAATGAAGGACTAGTCAGGTTCATGTATCAGATATTGACTTCGATTCAGGGACGACCTTTGAGTAATCTGTAGTGTGTCTGTCGAGCTTGTGTGAAAGCTCTTCCAGAAGGCAGCAAAGACCTGCGACAGTCCCAGTGAAGGCGTGGTAGTCGCGACCCAGCCTCTGCACTATTGCGGTTTTAAATGCGGCCTCCTTCCAGGCGGGACCATTGGGGGTACTGATCAGCTCCGACCGCTCATCCTGGTCATCGACGACGTCCTGTAGTAGTATTTCGAGGGTGTTGAGGAAAATGGCGTACTGGGCGCTTAGAGTGCTCGAGTACCCCTCCAACTCCCACCGGTACCGACGCAGACCCTTGATCGTTTCGATGCCGCGAGCATAGTTGTCCAGCTGGTTCACTACCAGGGGCAATACCGCTAGAGCCAGACCGGCGACCTCGACTCCAGACATGGTCGCTTGGTAAACGGAAGTGAGAGCGAGATTGTCAGCAGCAGGAAGCAGAACCTATGAATTAACTAATATTACCCCGCATCAGCTGCAGCTGCAGCCGCGTCAGTCTCTTTAGCCTCACTTATAACTCACCTTGTCGGTGTCCTCCATCTGCCGCAGAATGACGGACACCATCTCCCAGGTCCTGAACCAGTGCTTGCGTGATTTCGCCACAGTGACAGACTCTGAAGCTCTCGCCCGATATGAGAGTGAGGTGTCTCGGCGCTGGTGGCTCGACGAGATTGGCCGCCTGAGAGTGTGGGCAGGGAATATCGGCGCTCATCAAGTCGGCCAGTCTTCACTGGACTATCGGTTGCGCGACGCATCCCATCTCAAAGGGGAAACCACTAAGCTCTTGAATCGGATGCTGCGCGTCCTCCGGGAACTGGTAGAAGTGGTCAACGAAGACAGCGAGGATGATCTTGAGATCGACGTTGAGGACGATGATGAGGACGCCAGTGACACAACTGAAGTGCAGCAACTTTATCAAAGCATCGTGGGGATTATCAATTCCCTGTTCCAGATATCCATGGCTATTCGCAAGCCTGCAGACATTGATCGCCTCCTCAACGTGAAGATTAAAAACGAATCGTACTTTGAGCCATGGGCACAACAGCACGTCTCACACAAGTATCCAGCAGCAGAGACAGATACCGTCAGCCGACTCGGTAAGGCGATGGCAAGACAGAAGGCTATTTTAAAGTATCGAGAACGACACCGAGCAAAGCTTACCAAGGGGCTATTCGAGTATACTGAGACAGACTCGACAAGGCTATCAGAAACAGTCGCGACCGAATTGAAGGCTAACGACGACGAGCTACGATTCCTTGAAACAGCATCAAGCTCCGGTGTGTCTCAAACATCCTATGCACCAAGCCTGATGGCGGCACAGACAGCCATCTCTATTCCGAATCCACCGAAGGAGTCAAAGGACAGGACTCCCTTCGAATGTCCGTACTGCTTTCACGTAATCACGATTAAACACACAAAAGACTGGGCTAGACATGTTTTCCGCGATCTTATGCCATATGTGTGTCTTTCGCAGACTTGCACTACACCATCCAGACTCTATGATAGCCGCCACCTGTGGTTCCTTCACATGCAAGAAGCGCATCCAGAATTCCTCATGGCTTCGACCTGCCCACTATGTCATGCCGATACTCAACCGCCAGTTGCTTTCGAGAGACATGTCGGACGCCACTTGGAGGAATTAGCACTCTTTGTCTTGCCTTCATCAGACGCCGGTGAGGATGCAGGGTATGAAAATGCATCACAGGCAGCATCGGTCATTGTGGGCGCCAGTGACAATAGTTCCCTCAGTTCTAGCCCGCGCCAAAATGACTGCCATGTGTGCGGAGGGACGTTCAACAACTATGACTTGGTGTTCCATCTCATAGATGCGCACCCCAGTGATCTAAATACAGATGGCGTGGTGTACGAGGTGGCGGGCATAGGTCGGTGTGGTAAGTGTGGGAAGATATTCAATAGCAAGGAACAACTGGAGGCTCACGTTTTATATGTGCATGCTGATACTCCCCTTGAAGAAGACCAAAATACAAATTATTCTGATAAAAAGGATGCCGACCCTGTGATGAAGGACAACGCCAATGAACACCTTCACGAAGGCGTCCAGCGTGCCATCGCAGATATGAAGACGCGATCCAAGAAGGGCTCGCCAAATCTAGCACCAGTGCAAGGAGAGGATGCCATTGATCCACTTGCTCTACACAAGGTGCTTAGCAATGTGCAGTCCCAGGAGGAAAAGCTGAGCACCGCAAGAGAATCGCAGCCTGGCGATAATCCGATCGAGTTGTCATATTCTCCCGCTGCCGGACGGTTGAATGTTCTTTCCAATCTTTCTTCGCCAAAGGACACAATAAACACAACGACGGCTGAAAGTTCCACTATTACGATTGATTATGATGGTGACGGCTTGTCGAAAAGACCCTTGACCCGAGGGATACGGCGCCCAAGCCGTTCCTTCAGGGCTGAGGATAGCGACACGGAGAAGGCCCGGGATGGTCAGGACTGGGAACATGACAGCAGCAAAGAGACTCAAGCCAAGGGCCAAGACGACCTCATGTCAGTGCAGTAGGTTCATTCAATAAACCCCCTTTCGTCTCTTCTGCACTGACGCGTCGCTAACAGTGAGGTCGACAGTGGTGGCTCTTTGCTCGCTGCTACCGGTTACCTTTACACAAACCCTTCAGAGCAATTTCGAGAAGACACGGGCTATATGGATCGGCAAAACAGCGTTTTGGTGGAGCGCACAACCCGCCCGTCTTGGTCAGAAAGCCCCAAAAGTCGATTGACAATTGAGAGGCAACCAGAAACCAATCTCAAGCCTCCAACCGCGTCTCCAAATCGTACTAAGACCACAGACACGCAAGAGTCGTCTAAGGGTTTTGCGCCATCTAAGGGAATTCTAAAACCGCCCCGCGAGACATTCCCAGAGGATCCTAATCCTATACGAGAGGCCGTAGCCCCACTGAAGAAGGCCCCCAAGGAAGGAATTCCCCCGGGGGCACGATGGACAAAGATTGATCGACGGCTTGTAAATCCCGCGGCACTAGAGGAAGGCAGAGAGCGCTTTGAGGAGCGTCCTGAATACGTGATTGTTCTACGCGTCTTGACCAAGGAAGAGATTCAGGCGTACGCTACGAGGACTGAGGAGATGAGAGGTACGTTTACCATGACTTCCATTCTCAAGCAACTTAAAGCTCATTTGATTGAAGCCGCCCGGAATGATGAGTTGGAGGAAAGACGTGCCCCTGATTCTGTTTTATACAATATGCGGCAGGACGAGAGCAAAGAGATCGAACAACCTGCCTCGGGCCGGCGCCCCCGGTATGCCTAATTCGATGCATTAGGGCTAGACAAAGTTTGGTATCTAGGTATTTGATACTACATGCTTATAAAGCGAGTAGCGTCTCACCAAAGCACTCCGACAACCGCTCTTTACATGACAATGTCAATCACAAGAACCGTGCATGAATCCAAGTTGTGAGCATCAACCTACGCACCCACCTCCTCTGCACCCCACGAACAAACAGCAATAGGAGACCACTATGCGAGACCCTAGTATCCTCCATTCTCTACATTAAACTGCGAGCCACATTTATACCTCATAAGTCTCGTTACACAAATTGAGGAGAATGGTCTTTTTGCCAAGATGAGACTTGTAAAGTTGATATTCGATGTCATTGCCACATGTCTACTGACTGACGGTAGGACAACCTTGGATAGTAAATACTCACTCAGCCTTAAGACACATCCCATAAACATAAAGTCCAATAGACACACCCCAGCACTGACACTCCCCAGCCTTCTCAAGCACAATATCACCCACACTCGATATTCCCTCGTCCTTCAAAGCCTGTCCAAATACCTTCGGCCAGACCCATCTCCTTATTCAATCCAGGACGCACAGCCTCACCCGCAACGCGAAGAACATCAGCTCTCTTTGTTTCTAGAACAGTACCTAGCCAGAAAGGGGTAGCCCTGCGCTTCAGATCTCTTCAGATCTCCATAGACAACCGGATGGACAGATGCTTGGGGGTCAATGTATCTCCATGGCATGCTACCGCTGCCTGTGGTTCCGAAATCAGCGACGTGATAGAATGTGGATCTTGGTTCTGAGATTGGACCCAGGGTTAGTAGCCAGACCCCGTCGGGGCCGTCGGTGGATTTTACGGGGGTGATGTAGAGTCGATTGTGGTAGACATTTTAGTTGTTGTTGTTGTTGTTGTTGCTGTGGGTGGTTAGAGAGGTATGTCGAGCGTTTCTGGGCTGAGTGAGGACCTTTTGCTGGGGTCGCTTTATATATATCTCCGCCCCGCTTTGTCTGTATTGTTGGGTAAGTGAAAGGGATATGCAAAGACCTGTCTTTCTTAGGGCTCCTAATTACCCCTTCCATACCTGCTTTGTTCCTTTGTGCCTTTTATTTTTCTTTGGGGTTCTCTTTACTGTAGAAAATGTCGTGTAAGGCAGCAGATGTTAAGAGTTTATTCTAACCAGCCCCTTTCTGCTGCTGAGACCAATGCCTCATGAGGGCCTAGGTCAAAATATGGCGGGGTTCCTCTGTTAGGATATTCTATATGGTGAACAGCTGCTTTATACGCAATTATCAGGATGTAACTAACCCTCACGCCAAGTTATATTGTTTGCTCTATATGCTATATTTGGAATGCCAAAATGTTGAATTGGTCTTGTATTGTAGTTACTGCCATAGCGAAGAACTTGACCACGGAATAATTGCACTCTGCTATCTAGAGATTATGGAAAGCCGCTGAATGGCCTTCATACTGTCCCTTTGATGGTAGGCACACTTCCCAGTGTTTCCCAGTTACCATCACTACAAACAAACAACCAAGGAAGTAACGAAACATGAGAACCAACCAACTGTAGACAGAAGAAATATCCAGTTTCACCTTAAGTGCTTCGTAGCCTACTCTTTCGTCATCTGGGATAGCGCACGTTTTTATCTTAGTGCTGAGTGCGTAGCTGTTCAACTACTGGTTTTCGAGAAGAGGGTGATTGCTAAGAGCGCAGGGGAAAAACAACCACAACGTCAACCTTGCTAAGGAGAACGAGCACAGACTACCTGACTCTTGCGAGGGGGTTTTCCAAGGTAGGCTACAGTAGGTTTATCCAACCTCTCAACCCTCACACTTTACCCAAACATAGGAAGGAAGAAAATTCGCCGATACAACGCAAACGAGCTGCAAGTACACAACACGGAAATGAACGCCAAACCATGGCATACAACGATTATTTGGTTCTCTTGAAGATATTGTCGCGTAGCATGTCGGACATGTCAAAAGGGTCAGCCTTGACGCCAGTCACTGTGTTTATGAGGTCTGTGGGCCCAGTGACGCCAACGCCATCAACGGCTGCCAAGTCAGAATTGACAAGGTCGTCGCCATCTGGAACGAAATGCCGGGGCGTGTGCTTGTGCTTCTCGGTCGTAGATTTAAGGGGGAAGAAGCACTCTTGAGAAGATACCGGAGAATAGAAAATATCATCCGCTTCTGAATCGTCCTTGACGTCCGTTTGAAGGCTAAGGAGTGTAGTTTGCGAGTCGTCCGCAGCAAACCTCGTTGTTGTAAACCCCTCTTTCGGGGATGAGCACCCCTTCGCTATAGGCTGCACTGAGCTTGAGCGGTCTAGTCTTCGATGAATACGACTGCTCGGAGTTGGTGTCGCAGGACCCGAGGCGCTTCCATCAGGAGATGCCGGCGACGAACCTGAGTCGGGAGAGAGCTCGGGCACCGGGGATAAGAAGTATTCGGTATTCCCTTTTTGATCGAATTCAGATTCGGCATCGTCATGGACATAAGGGCCATTGGCTTTCTCAGGCGTCAGCGGGCTGGACTGCTCGGACAATGGCAGCCGTGACCACTTTTCCGCCCACTCCAACGCCCATTTTCGCCATCTGTACGGGTTCGGATCGAAAGTAGGAGTGGATCTCAGCTGGGCGACCTTGGTCGAAATATCATTGCAGCAGAGCATCCGCGCAAACAGTGCCCACGTATTTACGCAATAGACAAGCTCTTCCAGCGGGGCCTCGAACCATTCTCCGTGGGTCGCTTTACATTCCTTGCATTTGTGCTTTCGACGTGCTTGCTTGTATTCGGCCTGGAGGAGAGTCTCGTAGAGTTGGGCATTGGGACACTGGACAAGGCAGTGAAGGACGATCTCGTGATAGCACCTCGCGTGCTCGCGGTTCCTCCTCTGAAGATTATTGGTGTGCCCAACCTTGTAGACGCCGTCAGCAGCGGGGTGCGTGAAGACGTAGAGATACTCGGTTGCGGGGTCATGTCTTTCAATCTTTCTCAACAGCTCGCGAATTATCTTCTCGTCGACGATGCGGTCCAGATACGCATTGGAGCCAGTCGTGGCTTCCTTGTTCTCGCTAGAATCACCATCACAAGTGTGATATGGCTCGAACTGCAACTTGAAGCAACTGCCGCTGTCGCTCGTCTTTCGTCTTGCTTTTTTCGGCTGGCCAAGGTGGATATTCCTGACTCTCGACTGAATCTCATCCGCCCACTGACACGCGGCAGCACGTATGTCGTTGTCTTTGTTATGACTGCCGCAGAGGGAGAGCCCCGCAATACGCTCAAGAATGTTTCGTCGGTCTTCGTCGTCAACGGGCTTTCCAGCTCCTTTGTCGTTTTCACGGACCCTCTCGTGGAGTTTGTGCACTCGCGCAAGATTACACTCCGCGATCGGGCGCCCACAGCGCGTCTCGTCGTCTTTGTAGGCAACGCATTTCCGGTTCTCGCGAGTGAAGTGGGTGGAGGATGTAAGATAGAACGAGGTCAGAAAGGCCACCGGCATGTCGTGTACCAAGGTGTCAAATGTTGGGCTTCCTGAAGGGATCCCCTCGGGTTAGATGGCACCCAGGTGCGCGGAAAATGCGCCCATAATATGGCCAGTTGGGAAGTTGGCGACCCCCCTGCGAGACCGCTCTGGCGCTGGGTTCAGTGTAGGATCAGCACCCCGGTCCAACGAGTCAGCCCCACGGAGAGAAAGAACGATATGATTGACCTTGTGGGTACCCGAAAACGGGCCATCCGAGCAGCATGGACATCTGCGACACACTAAAATAGTCAGGCCTGGTGGAGATCTGCGCCCCCAGCTGAGGCCGTCTGAGTGCCCAAGCACCAAACTGTTGGAGTCTTGCAGAGCACTGCACAATGGTTTTGTCGTTCCATACATCCTCGCCTCTGGCCAGTGGCCACCGGGGCTTCCAGCCTATATAGCGGGTTACTTGGCACCGGCAGTATGCCTGCCAACTTTGCCTTTACTCAAGATGTAACGCTAGATCCGGTGGGGGGGTGTCGCTGCTGGGGACTGTAGCACTAATTCCTAGCTCTAACTGAACCTCGGAAGGCTGGTATAGAGTCAGCTGAGAGATTGAGCCGGTCAGAAACCCGAATTCACGGGTGGGTCATCCCATGAGACCAAGCTATCCGACTCGCTAAGCCTCATCTAATGCAGGGGTTCCAATCCCGCAAGCAGGTAGCATGAGCCCACAAGGAGTTTGGCGCCCAGCCCCGAACTGACTCGTAATCGCGGAGAGGAGGCTGGGAAACCCAAGCTGCAAGCCCGGTTGATGCTCTGAGAGTCTCTGACAGTGCAAATCGCAATCCATTGGGCCAAGCAATCGAAGAGCACACACCCGAAGAAAGCGGCCCAAAAGGATGAGAATCTTGACTACCTATGCCAATTGCGAGCTTTTTGTGTCCGCATTTTGTGATATCGTATGAGAGTAAGGGGAGTGGCAAGCAAAGACATGCTGCATACTGCCCAGTAAAACGGCAGGAGTGACCTTCATCTTCAAAAACAAGCGCCAGGTACGGGTTTAACCTAGGTACCGCGCCCACAGAACCCATTGCGCAGGCCATAGCTATTTTGCTAAGTTTCAGTCAGATCCCTCTTGGAGCCCCTTTCCTCGCGCGCTCCCTGCAATTCCACAATGGAAGCTTTCTCTCGCCTCCTTCCCCGGGTCTCCAAGTCCAAAGCCAGAGCCATTACCCTCCAGGCCCAGTCGCCGTCTATTTGAATACACTTCTGGACGTTTTCTGTAACCGCCCTTGGTTGCACTTGATTGCCTCGTGAGTCGCTGAATATGTTTTGGTCTGCAGGTTCAACGAGCACATCCGCCGTGCCGAACGCCATGTGCCGTTTGATGTCGGTGCACTGTCAAGTATTGTATGCAAACCCGTCAGCCGATCTACAACTGAGCTTGCATCGATTGACAAGCTCGCCGAAGGGGGATTCAATCTCAATCACGTTTTGGAGTTGAGTTTCAAGGATGACTACTCGGTTTTAGCCCGCATACCATTCAAGTCGACTGTACCAAAGCACTATGCTGTGGCCAGTGAAGCAGCCACGCTGGATCTTCTCCGGTCGTATGGCATCCCCGCCTCAAGAGTGCTCACATACTCGTCTGGCCCTTCCAATCCCGTTGGGACTGAGTATCCCGTTCTGGAGAAGCTTGACGGGAGGCCTTTGAGTGACCAGTGGTTCACAATAGACAACAAGACTCGAGTGAAGATCATGAAGCAAGTTGTTCAGGTGGAAAGCCGGCTCATGAGTGCCCGTTTTCCTGCAAGTGGTAGCCTGTATTACCGGCGAGACCTAAAAGACCGTCAACTTCGGTGTCGCTACCCGACGAAAGAAAGCATGACTTAGACGATATCGTCGTCGGGCCCACGGCACAGCACGAATGGTGGTATAAAGAGCGCGCTCTCCTGGGCATTATCCATGGTCCATGTCAGTCCGCCTCACCTCTTTACACAAACATTCTTTTGCTGACCGGTAAACCAGGAACCGATTATCGCTCAGCCTTTGAAGCCCCTGCAATACGGGAAATCGAGTTCTGCAAACAGTTTGGCAGACCTCGTCCTCACATTGAACTGTACCTACGCGAACTCTATCCGTTTCAAATGCTGTCCCCGTCACCGCATGTTCGACTTCTGTTGGACTATCTAAGGCTGTCCGCTCATCTGGAGCTCGCGCAAGATCACCCCTTCTCGCGCCCTACGCTCCGCCATCCAGATATCTCCCCGAACAACATCTTGGTCAACGCGTCAAACGATATTTCTGGGATCATTGATTGGCAACATGCTGCAATTTTACCACTTTGCCTCTGCGCTGGAATACCAGAGTACTTCCAGAACTGGGGCGACCCTATTTCTGAGACCTTAGCAGAGCCAGACGTGGAGCTGCCGGAGAACTCCCAGGACCTCAGCCATTACGAACAAGAAAATACACTCGAGACTCGACGAAGGCGCCTTTACATGTACAAAGTGGCCTATGTCTGTCGATGAGGGTAGCCTTGTTGGGCGGGGCCAAAGCGACTGTCCGGTGCGGTTCTCGGATGGGGAAGCACAAAAGACTCTGAAAGACTACTGATGCAGAAGAGGAGAAAATGCAGGAGCTCTCTGAAATGCGAGATGTGGTTGGTACAGATGCCCAGGGGTGGGTGCCTGACGATGAACACCTTGAAAGAGCAAAGTCTGTCATCCAGAAGATTAAGGATGGCTTGTTGCAGGAATTGAAAACTGATTTGGAACGGACAGCGATTGTTCGTCATTTTCCGTTTGATGACCATGATGAGGATTGAATTACTTGCACGCGGTCAATGTACCTAGGTTCCTTTTTCGCTCCAACCATGTACCCTACTTATTAGAAAGCCCTAATCATCGTGATGCACAGCTACTGAGAAAACCCAAATTTATGTACAGCCTTCTAGACCTGTTTTCTACGGCGTATCCCTATCTTGTACGAAGGCTAAGCGCCCGCAGCTACTAAGCACCTGTAAATATAGTCCATTTCGTCGGTGAGGGCGTTTGTACTTTATCGTGATAACACTCCTAGTAACGAAGTCGATTTGTTCGAGCCGTGGGCCATGGTTGGCCCCGCGGCAGCGAAGTCACAGGCGCGAGACCTCGACAGTCGCCCCCTGTGACTCCTAGTCAAACGGGCTTCTTGCCGCTATTTATCTTCTACAGCGAGACCAGGGAGGATAGGGTCTGCACTGCCGCAGCTTCAGCAGACGGTCTCGCTGGCCGCGAGTTGAAGCTATCCCGACATCGCCGGTAGCGATTCACAGCCGATGCCACATTATCATGTATCCTGGCATGTACCTATATCTTAATAAAGATAATCAGCCTGACGATATATCTATAGTAGGCTGGTATTTACCTGGGCGGTAACTGCAAACTGGGTGTCGTACAAAGGCCTCGGCCCAGAAAGAGGAAGATGAGGGGTAAACCGACTCGAGCTAACGCGCAATCCCGCTATGACACCGGATATGGTCACGATGAGTGGTGTCTAGCGGTGGGAAAAAAAAGAGCTGGTGAGGTGGGAAGCATAGACATAAGGGTGCAGATGGTGGTGGTCTCAGCCGCACTGAGCTGAGCTGAGGAGTTCGCCATTCGTGGGCAGCAGCAGTGGCACATGGGCGACGAGAGTAAGCTGGTGCCCGACAAATAAAACAAAGACTGGATGGAACACGATGCTGTTTGCCTGACCTTGAAGTCAGATACACGCATGCCTATGCGTGTATTTAAATTCAGCTGTTCCGCTCTTCCGCCCACGTTTGTCTTCTCAATTCTCTCCTTCGTCCTTCTTGATTCCTCCTCCCTCCATCTACACTCACTTTTTCTAGAACTGTATCTATCACCATGGAAGCACTTATAGCCAAGGCCATCAGGGACAGCATGAGCCTTCGGAAGACATCGGTGCCCTGGATCTTGGATGAGCCTTATCCCCAGACTTACTATGCCATTGACCCTGCGACATCTACCTGGGTCTCCAAGTCGCCATCCACCCTGGCAGGCTCGAGTGATGGCCCAGATGTTACTTCCATTGCACTCTACACATGGAACATCGACTTTATGCTACCCTTTGCCGACGCCCGCATGCGGCCAGCACTGGAAAATCTTCACCAGCTCACGCGCCTTCTTCCTTCTCACGTCGCCCCTGTCATCTTTCTCCAAGAATGCACGCCTTCTGACTTTGAAACAATCACCACGACTCCCTGGGTTCAAAGCCATTTCCACCTTACAGACATCGACACCATCAACTGGGCCACCGTGCAGTATGGCACTACAGCCCTCGTAAGCAAGCATCTACCTATTACCTCCGTCTTCCGCGTCCACTATGCCCACACGCGCATGGGCCGCGATGCCCTCTTCATCGACGTCTCCACCGGTCCCGAGAAACAGCAAGTCCGCCTCTGCAACACCCACTTGGAGTCCATGGCTTTTGACCCTCCGTACCGCCCACTACAGATGCGCCTAATCGCTCAGCATCTACATCAAGACGGGGTCCACGCGGGTCTTGCCGCCGGCGACTTCAACGCAATCCAACCGTTCGACCGCACGTTGCATGTGGACAATAATCTCAAAGACGCATTCCTGGAACTAGGCGGGGAGGAGGATACCGAGGAGGGATATACATGGGGCCAGCAGGCGACGACAAAGCAGCGGGAGCAGTTTGGGTGCTCGAGAATGGATAAGGTTTATTTCCAGGGATCGATAAATCTATTGAAATTTGAGAGATTTGGTGAAGGGGTCCTGGTGGAGGGGGAGGATGAGAGGAGGCAGATTGTCAAGCTAGGGTTCGAGAAACCCTGGGTTACGGATCATCTTGGGGTTATGGTCGTCGTGGATGTTTTGTGAAGCGCAAAAGGGGTCGACTTGAGCCGATGTTGAAACTACGCAGCAGTAGCACATATCTGCTTCCTATCTGTACTTCATTCGTCTTTTCTTTTTTGCCTTTTCCTCCCTTCCACCATCCATTGCGCCAAGACTCTCCCTACAGCCCTAGTTAGCGGGATGCAAACGGGCCTCGCAGCCGCCCTCCCTGCAGCCTCCCGTCCAGCAAATGCGGCCGCACAGGAGTGGATGCAAACGCGTCCGTTTGCCATATGTCAAACAAGTACGACGTACTTTGGCACCAGGGTATTAAATTATACGCACGGACTCGATGATCTGCGAATGACTTGCGGGAATCAGTCGCTCCACTGACATCACCCAGGCGACTTGCGCTAATCCGAACCGATGGGCCCCGTCCGGCACGCAGCCTCCCAGCCTCCCACTTCAGCTTCAAGCTAGGCCAGCGCCATTCCTTTATTCTGTACGAAAAAGGTATTTTTCGAGCTAAAGAATGGCACCAGTTTCCAAAACGTGAAGCTAATGGGCAACCGACCTCCCTCCCACTCGCCCTCAGGCATGCGTATTGCCGCTGCCCACAGAGCTCGGCACGTTGCTACGAATCGCTCCAGACTTTGCTCCATCTGGGAGGACCAGGGCGTGTACGGAATAATCAATCACAAAAGGAGGCGTATCCCGCAATCACTGGCAATTGATACGAGTACACCACATGATGTTGGTCGCATGAGGTAAAACGCCGGACGCGCCGATCACATTATTAATTTCAGCCTCAGAATGGAATTGTGGTGCTGATGGGGACATCACGATGCTAACCAGCTAGCAGTGCAAGCGTGAAGCTAGCGTGTTAGATTTATTATTGCCGAGTCAATTGCGTTCGTTCTCCTCCCCATCACGGCTTGGTCCATCCTATCCAAGGTTTGGGGTACCCGTCATCAGGTTTTGGCCGACAGTTCGTGTTGAGGAGACTGTTGAGGCTGCGAAAGCCCAAGGCTGATTTGGTGCACCACGAGGTCCATGCTCCTAGAGCCTAGGACAGCCCGGCAGCAAGATTGTCCCATGGGCCATGCGAACTGACTCGCTAGTGGGACGCGAGGCCGGGGTGTCAATACTGCTACTGGCTCAGGCCCAGATTGATCAAGATTAGTGTTCCCGGGCTTGTATGCGCGGCTTCCACGTTATGGTCGGTTGTATTGGTTGCCAGCTGGGAGTGTATCTTTCCTGCAGATATATGGAAATTCCTCTTCATTCTGTGCGTGAGCTTTTATCATGTCGACGGCCGGGGCATGCGTGGGGGCTCCTTACTAGCTCGGCTAGCCTCGTGCGATGCAGCTGTAGGGGCCCTGATCCCGCGTGGGTCGGAGCGCGTCTACAGCTCACATTTTGTCCTGAAAGTGAGGGGGCTCCAGACTGGCTCCGCCTCGGCTGCGCTCTTGTTGCCTTCCTAACCTCAGGCTAGCTTAATCAACCGCTATCTTCCTCTCCGCTCCAAAAACACAATCTGTTGCGTTGTACTGCTGGAGCGGCGCACACAGAATCTGTTCAGAAGAGAGAGAAGGCAAGGTACGGTAAGGAGTGGGAAAATGTCCGCCACGAACTTTCTTCCCTTTGCGTGGGTAGTCTCATCCAACATTGAGAGGGCCGCGAAAGAGAGATGCTTCGCGTACGCGAATGACGGAGACCGTTGTGAGAACACGGTTCGGGGGATCGACTTGACGATCTTTCGACAGAACAATCAAGACACAGACCCGGACGTCGAAGACGACGACGATGGCGATGACGAAGGATGTCATCGAGATAACGACCGTACTGCCCTTGTCATGCTTGCGAGATCCGCCCTCTGTGGCGCCGCAGGACATGATACGGAACAAAACGTGGGTCGAGCTGTCCAGCAATGGGAGCAAGAGCGGCTGGCTACTCAGTTGCAGGGGCAGCTGCAGGGCGACGCCGATGCCTCCTCCAGCTCTTCTCTTCCATTACCCGCACAAGACTACGAACCCCCTGTTGAGCAAGATGAGCTCGTCTTCGAGATTGCAAAGGGCTCCGCGAACGTCAAGCCCAAAGACACCGATGAGAAGGTCCTCGGGATATTAGAGAAGAACCAGTCTTCTCACCGCACCGGCACTAACGACACCGATCTCAAGCACATATACCTCGTCGGCCACGAACGAGCGAACGGTCTATACAAAATAGGCCACAAAGCCAAACGATCGGACAACTTTTCCAATAAAGCCTGCTACGAACCCGGGTGGGACTGCAGTCATACCGTTCGAACCGGAAACGCAAATTTGATACAGAGCTTGGTGCTGGCCGAATTCATGCCTCATGGACGGGTCCATAAATGCGCGAACTCGGCTTGTGGACGCAAGACTCATGTCAACTGGATTGAAGCCGCGTTTGAGGATTTCGAGGCCAGTATTAACGCCTGGCATCTACTCATCCACGAGGGCTACGCGGGTGTCGGGCTCCCTAAGCCTGGGTTCTCGGGGGATACAAACAGATGGACGAAATGGGCGAGAGAAACCGCCGCTGCGCAGCAGTCGTTGAAAAGTGCTGCTCGAGCTTCAGTCCCAGCCCCGACTCTACCTACTCAACCAGCGCCAATTGCACACGGGATTCCATATCCTTCCTTTGCTTCCACCGTCACCCTCTCCACTGAGGCTCCTCCACCTACACCGACTACACCCCCTGTCATGCACAACGGTCCACTCACGCCGCCTTCGACAGCGAGTGATAGGACTTTCAGTACGGATCGGGTACGGTTCAAGGACATTCTGCGGGACAGCGAAGAGTATGTGAAGGGTAAACTGGACAGTATACTCAAGTCCTCGAAGAAGTTGCGGATGCAGATGGGCACAAGGCTCCGGGCACGATGAGTATTGCGAAGGACATTGCGCGTAACATGCTCTCCTAGCAGCCTTCTCAAGATAGATCACGTACAAACGGTCTTTGACGTAGCACGGTGCTCGTTGTTGCTCTGCTTTTCTCCTTACCCTGACTCGTTGTATGTCACGGGTGTCCGGCCTTGTTGGAAGTTTCCACAAGACCCAAGAGAAGCGTACATTTGCTAGTCTCGTGACGATTAAATGAATCATATGGAGCATAATCCGGATGATAGTGATCTATATATCTACATGATGAGAGCTCCCAAGATCCTCCCCTTATAAACGATGTTGTCAGTCAGCCCCTACGCAATGGAATTCGCCCGCCCGGATCCTTCTTCCTTGTCCGGTCAATTTATCCCTGCATAGATAAAAAGATACAAGATACGACCCTCGATTTCCGAGTGCCGGCAGATGGATAACAATCTCTAGTGCTCATTCACCGTTTATCAATCCCCTATACCAAAGCCACTTCCAAAAGAAGAAAACGTCCGCAATCCGTGTATCACGAGAATGACAGTGATCCAGAAGATAAGATCGGAAACCGAACCCTAAGTGCCAAGCCGGGAGCCGAACCGAGCCGTCTGCACCCCCCCCCCCCGAGCTTCTCCAATTTCTCCAATTCCGGGGAAGATATCAGCTCTGAAGCTATATTCTAGTACCACGAATTGTGAGGAAATACCTCGACACGGTGGCATGCGAGTCTATACGGGGACTCACCTTTGCAAAGAGCCAGGTTCTCTGGGTCTATGTGAAGAGGGTGGCAATGATCTACCGGGATCCCGCCAGTTCTCCGCCGGGAAACTTCACATAGATCGAGCCCCTCACCGTCCCCGGGGCGGTTCCGTGTCCGGGCCCCATTTATACTGCAGCTCTTTCCCTCCACACCAATGCGTATTTCAAAAAAGAATTCTCGCATGAGCTGATCTCCATTGGCAACCGACGTACACACCTCCTTCACGCGCTACGAACTCACGGCTCTCACACAATGACCTCCTCCACCAACCCCACCAATTCCTACCTGATTCTCGGCGCCGGTATATTCGGCGTCTCAACCGCATACTACCTCAAAAAATCCCACCCCGCCGCACGCGTGACATTGATCGACCGCGACGCCTTCGACGCTGAATCCCGCGTCGCCGCATCCTGGGACTGGAACAAGGTCGTGCGCGCCGACTACAGCGACCTCATCTACTGCCGACTCGCCCTCGAATCGCAAGACATTTTCAACAACGACCCGCTCTGGAAGCCCTATTTTCACGAGACGGGCGTGTACTGGGTTTGTCGGGACGATTATGCGCGGGATGTTGTGGGGAATTATGAGAAGCTAGGCAGGAAAGCGGATATCAGGGCTGTGCCGCTGGATGAGGCGAAGAGGTTGTATGGGGGGTTATTTGAACAGGCGGATTATACGGATGCCAAGGAGGTGCTTATTAATAAGACGAGTGGGTGGGGTGCTGCGGGGGATTGTTTGAGGGCTGTTACCAGGGCGGCGATTGAGTTGGGGGTTAG
The DNA here is from genome assembly GCF_047715775.1 of Aspergillus undulatus. Taxonomy (NCBI): domain Eukaryota; kingdom Fungi; phylum Ascomycota; class Eurotiomycetes; order Eurotiales; family Aspergillaceae; genus Aspergillus; species Aspergillus undulatus. The sequence continues at coordinate 209,739 of NW_027396621.1, read as the reverse complement.
CTATAAGCAGGCGGATGTGCAGAGGTTGCTTTTTGCACCTGGAAAGGAGGGGGTGTGTGTTGGGGTTAGGACTGCCACGGGGGGGGAGATCAAGGGTGACAAGGTCATTCTTGCTACGGGGGCGTTTACGGCGAAGTTGCTTGAGCTTAGTGCTGCCGAGACGGGGAGGCAAGACCTTGTTGCTGGGCCGAGGATTGTTGCTGGGGGGATTGCGACAGGCATGGTGACGCTTGATTCGGAGTCTTACAAGAAGTTCGCTGAGATGCCCGTGGGCTTTCAGGGCTACTCTGCAGATAAGGGTATGCCATGCCATACATTTCTATCCCACCCAGCTCCAGCCTCGAGTATTAGCTGACTGGATTGCAGGCCCATTCCTAGGAACGCTCCCCCCAACCCCCGAAAAGCAACTAAAATGGTGGGGTCGGACAATCTTCAGCAATACACAAGAAGTCGTTCCCGGGCGATTCGTCTCCGCGCCCCCAGTGGCAGCCGACTACTCGCAGTGGAACGTCTCGCAGAAGCTCAAGGATGACGTCCGCTACTCGGCGCGCATGTTCTACGGCTCTGCGACGGCAAGTTGGAAGTTTGAGAAATTGCGGATCTGTTGGTGAGTGGACATACCTGCTTACACTCAACCACCTCACGATCTTCAAATCAAAGCCCTCTAGCTAACTTCTAGTTCTAGGGACGCATTCACACCAACCGGCGACTTCATAATATCACCGCACACCGCAGCAAAAGGCCTCTACGTGGCAACATGCGGCTCCTTCCACGGGTTCAAATTCTTCCCTGTTATCGGGAAGTACGTGGTGCAGATGCTTGAGGGGAAATTGGAGGATGATCTGAAGACCAAGTGGGCGTGGGACCGTACAGCAGAGCAGTTGGATCCTACGCCGAACCCGGAGTTCCCGAGGACTGAAATGAGGGATATGCTTGATGATAAGGCTGTTGCGAAGCTTTGATTTGCTTCTGATGTGGTGGAGTTTAGGTTTCTTTATGGTACCTATGCAGATGTTTGCTTGAAGCGTAGATGCATTTTTTTTGTTTTTTCTGGTTTTGTTTTGATCAGCTACCCGCTGTGAAAACTAGACTAGCAGTCAGTAAAGCCCACTGCATGAACTCGCTGTATACAGTACTGGAACAGTTTGATGGTATCACAGGATACCTAACTCGAAGGACATGAATCTAGGTGCCGTTCACCCTACTACGCCACCGTCCCGGGATATCTGAGACCCGCGCGTAGAACCTAGGCTTCTTACATCTATATACTACTAGCTCGAGTATGGAATACTTTGATGCGCTAGGGGTTTATACAAGTCGTGAAGGCTCCGATATTTCTTTCGTTGATTCTTATTGCTCAAACCATTCGCAGATCATTATGCATGCTATAGAATAAAGAATAACAAGACGCTTAGGTTTCGCTTCCGGATCCAGTCCAACCCCAAGCAGTCATTAAGCATTGACGCGAGTACAATCAACAGCAACAATGCTGTTCTGTAGCAAAGAAAAAATCAGCCTTCCACGACCGTATGTGCTTCTTTCCATTTCAGACTCACATATGGATCACTCTCACAGCAAACACTCTCCATCTCACAACTATCGCCGCTGGCACCTGTCTGGAAGCCGCATTAGCGTTGGCGAGGACAGCAGGAAATTACATTTCCAAGCAGAGACAGGGCCTGGAGCTTACAGGTTAGACCATATGTCGCGTCTGGGTCGGGGTTGCTCCCGAGGAGGCCCAGGATCTGCGCAGTGGAGGCATCACTTCCCTTGGTGAGGGATGCGCAGCAGAGCAGGGAGCCTATGTTGCAGTTTGGTGCTGCGAGGGTGGGCTGCACGAGAGTTGCTAGGAGAGGGAGGAGGATAGTGGCGAGGCGTATGGTGGCAGATATGCTCTCGGAGTCTCGTGGTGGTGGTTTTCAGATGTGGCAGATCGGGGCTTCTCTTATGTACAGTACCCCAGCTTGGCAGGGTGTTGTTGTTGTTGTTGGGTGTGCGGAAACTACTCTCGATTTGTTCACTGATTAATGCCAGAATGCCGAGGAAGTAGGTAGCGGGCTGTTTCCATTTCCATGATTAATGATATCAGACTGAGGCTGTGTGGATCGTGGATCGTAGATGGAGATCATTGAAGGAAGATCTGCAAACTGGATATGTAAGATCTACACTCTCCGATCTTGAGAGCACTCAAACCAAACTTTCGGGCCGCCAGTTTTGGGTGACCTAGCTTCGAAGTCAATATGTGATTTTTCTCCTAGATAACCGTAATATCGCCCCGGCAGTGACACTACAAGGACCAAGTGCAGGAGAATGCGACGATGTCTAGCTATGTATATTTCACGCCCACAAAACCTACCAGATTCGATACGTATGCAGCTCGTATTGCCAGAAGTCTATCTATCGAGTACCTAGAGGACGAGCATTGCCGGCTCAGTTCGTTGACTCCGCCGTCAAAACCTACCGAGCGAGAAACTCTGACGGAAAAAAAGGGGTGGCGAAGTGCAGCATTCGGGATGGCCGGTCAAGCAGCAAAAATGCCTCTCAAATCCGAGCCATTGAACGAGGGGAAGCGGGTTGAAATGGCGATCAAGAGGGCGGCAACATTGAGGAAACAAGGAAGCTATATGTCAGCTTGGAAATATGCCTGATTAAGACCAACTAGGTAGTCATGACGCCTTTTTTGGCTTAGCCGTATATTTTCAGATACTATATAGCCCACGCACTACGATGCCAAGAGGCACATGTAGACTGTTCCCAAATAGGAATGCTATACCAGGTCTGGTAATTCGCCATCACTGAAGACCATCGCCCTTGGAATTCTGTTTCTTAGATAGTCTCAAAAATCTCAGGGTCATCACGAATTCAAATCCAGGTTATGACTAACCGGAGTGGGTTAATCTGGTGGTCGTCTGCCATATCATTCCCTAGACAGGATAGGGGCTTCTTCGGACTCTGTCAACCATACAAAGGATGCGTGTCCTAGGTAGTGCATACCTTTCACTAGTATTTGTCATGTCCATTAGTTGTCTCCTGCCCCAAGTTCGTCGCGCCGTCCCTTGCGCGGTTGAGTACCATGGGGATCTGGTATTAAAACATGCAACCCTTGCCAGGTACCTTGCCCCAAGTACCTTTACCACTTACGGTAATGCCTGAGGAGCTTTGGTCATGTGTGATGGATGACCTGTACTCACAAATAACTCGACGTTAAGACGCGGTCAGCACGTATGGATCATCTTACATACCTTGAACCATATGCATCATGCTGGAGAGCACTCAGCTCAAGCCCACGGTGGCCAGGTGATTGCCAGCCACAGATTTGACTGGTCAGCATTCTAAACGCCCATTACCCCGCACCAACAGCCATTATGTTTTCCTCAGACTGAACAAGGCTTCCACCATAAACCTTGAGCTAGCTCTACTATTCATCCTCTGTTGAGCGTTCTTGACCATCAAATCGAAAAGCGGACGAGTTGAAATGGCGAAAATGCCTGAAAATCCTCAACAGTTCACGCACGGCGATTATACGATCGGATGGATATGTGCTTTACCGGAGACAGAGTTGGTTGCAGCAGCGGCCATGCTAGATGAAGAGCATCCGGTGCTTCCAGCAGCTGATCTCTGGGACACAAATTCATACATCCTTGGCAGGATTGGTGAACACAATGTGGTAATTGCGTGTCTGCCTGCAGAAACAACAGGCAAAGTATCTGCTGCTACTGTTGCAAAGGACATGCTGCGCAGTTTCCCAGCTGTCCGCTTTGGGCTGATGGTCGGCATCGGCGGTGGGGCACCATACTATGGCGCTCAACGCGACAACGATGCAAAGTACAGTGGAGATGAAGAGGAGGACTCAGAAGTCAATCTGGAAGAAATACGAGACATCAGACTTGGTGATGTCATAATAAGCCTGCATTCCAAGTCCACTGAAGCTGTTGTGCAGTATGACTTTGGAAAGTCATTACAAGAGAAACAGTTTGTTCAAACCGGCGGAAAACTGAACAAGCCCCCAGCTGTTGTGTTGAGCGCAGTTGCGATACTTCAGCAGCAGCACAAACGAAAGGGCAATAAGGTATCAGAGCTGTTGATGGAGGCAGAGAGGAATAATCCAGGCATGAGTGAATCGTTCAGATATCCGGGTTCGGTGAAAGACCGACTTTTCAAGTCAGAGATCGTTCATAAGGAAGACAGGAAGTCATGCAAAGCTTGCTGTGGGCCAAACAATATCAACCTTGTTAGAAGACCAGACAGACATACAAGCGCTCCGAGAATACACTATGGAACCATTGGATCAGCAGATCAGGTGATGAAGGACGCTGTCTTAAGAGATCAGTGGGCACAGAAGGAGAAGATCATATGCTTTGAAATGGAGGCTGCTGGTAAGTATTGCACCTGTTTTTTTATTGTGAAATTCTGGTGACTGATCTCTCCGAGGTTTGATGGACTCATTTCCTTGCCTTGTTATTCGCGGCATCTGTGACTATGCAGATTCCCACAAAAACAAGAACTGGCAGTCGTATGCCGCTGCAACCGCAGCATCATATGCAAAAGAACTTCTGCTTGTAATACCAGGGCAAAACATCGCAAGCCTACTTCCAATTAAACAGAGTATGTGGTCTCCATATCTCAAACTTGGCCTTGTTTTGGCATTGGATCCGAATAAATGACGTCGTTACTTTTTACTAGTATCCAACCAATTGGTGAAAATTGAAGAGAGCACAACGGAAATCAAGCACGCAGTCCTCTTATCTCGAGAGGGTAATGCTTACTTGGAATGTCATTGAGATATTGACGCTGACCTTCTGTAGAGCAACTCCGTGATGAAGTCCTGTCATGGCTATCACCATTGGACTATAATGCGAAACAAAACGATACATTTACTCGACACACACCTGGTACCGGAACCTGGCTGCTAAACACTAGTTCGTTTACCACCTGGATAGAAACTCCAAGGCAGACATTATACTGTCCCGGGATTCCAGGTGCCGGAAAGACTGTCTTGGCCTCTGTTGTTATTGAGCATCTTCGGCAGATGCTTCACGATAAGAACGCTGCGACAGCATTTATTTTTTGCGCCTATAACGAGCACTGGAAAACCGAAGATCTCATTGCCTGCTTGTTAAAACAGTTGACTTGTCAGATGCCTTCTCTTCCGGACGAAGTCAAGAAGCTGTATGAGCTTTATCGGGTGCAGAAAACAACTCCACGCAAATACTATCTTATACAGACACTAGTCTCTATCAGCAGCAGCTTTCCCAGAGTATTTGTTGTGGTTGATGCGATTGATGAGTGTCCAGACGATAGCAGAGCTGATTTTATTGATGCTATCATGAAAATCAAACCATGGGCGAATATCCTAGTCACTTCACGTCCTATCGCCTCTATTGAAAGGCTATTGCATTGGGATCTGCGGGAGCCTATTAGAGCCATCGATGAAGATATCACGACTTATATTGAAGCGGAAATCAGCAATCAAATTTTTACCCTGTCCAGCGATCTCTCCAGAAAGCCTGAACTTTGTTCAAGGATAGTGACACAGATTGTTGCTAGTGCAGAAGGAATGTAGGTTTTTATGTAACAAGGAAAGCTCTAAAAGGATTTTGCTGACGCTGCAAATTCTATCTAGGTTCCTACACGCCCAGTTTCATGTGAAATATCTGGCACCAAAGCATAATATCCGAGATCTCCGTGAGGCCTTGGAGAACCTGCCTAAAACTTCAGGGAAGATTTACGAAAAAGCCATGGAAAGAGTGCAGAGCCAGGAAAAGGACACTACCGCGCTGGCAATGAAAACGTTGCTGTGCGTTGTAGGTGCAGCACGACCCCTCCATATCCGGGAGATCCAGCATGCTCTGGCAGTGAGAGAAACAGATCAAAATATTAACGACGAGGCACTAACCGCACCAAATTATCTTCTATCGATATGTGCTGGTCTTCTTACCGTTGATGAAGAGAGTAACATCATACGGTTGGTTCATTATACAGCACAGGAATACTTCAAGGAAAACGAGTACAAATACTTCTCCAATGCACAGGCAGAGATTGCGTCTATCTGCTTGAGATATTTATCCCTTGAAGTATTTAGCCAGGGTTATTGCCCAACAGACGAACAATATGAAACCCGGGCCAAGACGCATGTGCTTCTGGAATATGCGACCAAGAATCTGGGGAAGCATATTTCTGGAGAGATCGAGGATAAGGTGATTCAGTCAGCAGTAAAGCTCTTTTCAAACAAGAGCAAAGTGTCGTCTGCAACACAAGCTGCATTTATCCAAACCCAACAGTACGGGCGAAATAGCCAGGTTTTTCCCAGAGATTTCTATGGTATTCACTATGCATCATACTTGGGATGGGCAGATGTCATCAACCAGTTGCTGGTGAGCTACGAGAAGGAGGTCGATCTGCAAGATTCGTATAGCCGGACACCCCTATCCTGGGCTGCAGAGAATGGCCACAAGGCAGTAGTGAAGCTACTCCTTGATACTGGCAGGGTGGATGTGGATTCAAGAGATGACTCTGGCCAGACACCTCTATCATGGGCTGCATTGAATGGCCATGAAGCAGTAGTAAAGCTACTTCTTGATACTAGCAAGGTGGATGTGTATTCAAGAGATATAACTCGCCGGACACCTCTATTATGGGCTGCAAAGAATAATCACGAGGTAGTAGAAAAGCTACTTCTTGATACTAGTAATGTGGATATAAATCTGCGAGATTTGTATGGCCGGACACCTCTATCATGGGCTGCAGAGAATGGCCACGAGATAGTAGTGAAGCTACTTCTTGATACTGGCAAGGTGGATATAGAGTCAAGAGATATGTCTGGCCAGACACCCCTATTCTTGGCTGCACAGAATAACCACGAGGCAGTAGTGAAGCTACTTCTTGATACTAGGAAGGTGGATATGGATTCAAGAGATAGATTTGG